>NC_067162.1:51538338-51838338 GCF_903995435.1 Acomys russatus | reverse complement strand
GGGGAAGTGAGAGGGGGGAGAGAGAGGAGAGGGAGGAGAAGGAGAAGGGGGAGGAGGGAGCGAGCACACTATGTTGTAATGTTGGATAATCCTAAGAGCTGTGAAGGTCCCAGGGCCTATGGGCTGTCAGAGAACAGAGGATGCTTTCCTTCCGGAAGCTTCTGCCAGCGTTCCTTAGAGGGAACCATGACCCCTCAGAAGGAGCTAGTGGAGAAAAGGAGGGCTAGCTCCTCGGGGCTGTTCCAGAATCAGAGCTACCCAGGCTGGCTGCACTGAGCTGCTTGGCTGAGGAGACCCAGTGTTGTATGACCGTGCCGGGGTGGTTCATGAAGAAATGACTGCTCTGCGGGGTAATGTGGAAACATGTCTGCTCTACCTCCCACGTGAACGTCAAACAGATCTTAAGTCAGTCACAGGCTTTCCAAAGAAGTGCCATTTTCTTTTCTTGTTACACTGCAATATTTCTCAAAATGTTAATGCAGTATTTTTTTTCCTTCTCGTTTTAGAAAAAGGAAAGGAAGAAGGGAAAGAGGACAGACGATAATGAAGAGGGAAGGAAAGAGGGGGAGGGGGAAAGGAAGGGGGAGGGGGAAAGGAAGGAAAATATACTCACTGGATACAAATCTGAGTTCGCGTTTTGTTTGTTTGTTTGTTTGTTTTTGAGACAGAGTTTCTCTGTGTAGTCTTGGCTATCCTGGACTCACTTTGTAGACCAGGCTGGCCTCGAACTCACAGTGATCTGCCTGCCTCTGCCTCCCGAGTGCTGGGATAAAAGGCGTGCGCCACCACACCCAGCTAAATCTGAGTTCTTAATAATTTACTTAAAGCAAAACAAAACAAAAACAGACAATTACATATGTCTCCTTCTTTAAAGATTTCCCGCACAGTTGCTGAACAGTATCTCTTGGGAACAGGCAGGAGGGAGGATCTCAGAAAGCAAGCTGCTAGATGCTGCGTCTGTGTGTGTGTGATTTTGGTTGCATAATTAGAAATTTAACTGCTCAGATTATATTAAGGATTCACCACTACATTTTTACAAGGTTCATTAGCCTAATTATACACTTAATTCAAACAAACTCAGTTGCACATGTTAACATTTTAATTCCAAGTATAAATTATAACCAATGATAAAACTGAAAATAAGTAACAAATGTTTTATTGACATTTAAATTGGCTGAGTTAGTGTGGATTCGGCTTTGATCACCTCCACTGCCATCCAGCTCTACAGGAATGAATGAACACAGTGTAGCCTAATAAATGCTGACACAGCACAAACATGGCAGTAAAGGTATGAATGGGGTCCTAGCAGAGAGACCCTGCTGGCTCCCCAAGGGTTACCAGGGGGAAGTGCCAATTCTGCATGACTCAGAGCCAAGGCCATGGCTGCCGTGCACAGCCAGAGAGGGAGTGTTTAAGCCTTACGGACATCTTAGTTAAGGTAACAACCCTGGTACAGAGGGCATCATGTTCAGCACACAGGCATAAAAAACGTTTTTATGTAACACAATACTGTGTACAAAGAGCATTAAAAAATAATAATACCGTTTTGGTTAATAAAGGGAGCGTGTAAAGAACCTGGTGGAGGGCTTGCCGCATGTGTGAGGCCCGAGGCAGGGTGCCCAGCACACACAACCACAAAGTGAGTAAGCAAATGAAATCAAGTGGACATAAAGGTAAATAAAAGTGGGGGGTCCCTTTATATTAAATTGGAAATTAGATGTCCTACTGCTTAAAAAAACAAACACATTTTTCTAAAAATATGAAAAGGACAAAGACAGGTTCAACTCAGGCACCTGGGAAAGCTCCTAAAAAGCTCCAGCCGGTACCAGAGAGGAACTGTGTAGACAAGTCATTCACTAACAGACCTGAAGGTTAAATACAAAAATGGGAAATAGATATTGAAATAAGCATTTTGCTTTGGATGATCTACAGAGAAAAAAGTTGTTAACCAGGAAAATGAACAGTTAGGGGAGATAGACAGTAGCTATAAACCAAGTAAACCTTCACAGAAGGGACAGCCAAGCTCAGACTTTTCTAGGATATTTAAATGGGTTACTATGTTAGGAAGGAAGGAGAGAAAGGGGGAGGGGGAGAGGAATAGGGAGAGGGGAGGGGGAGGGGGAGGGGGGAGACTATGCTTGGTGTGTGCATGAGTCCAAGGATAATCTTAGGTATTGTTCCTCAGGCACTGTCTATCGTTTTGAGACAAGGTCTCTAACTGGCTTAGAACTTGAAAAGTAGGCTCAGCTGGTCAAGGAAATCCTGTGATCCTGTTACACTGGGATTACAAACACAGCTGGCTCTTTCTGCATGAAGCCCAATGGTCCAACTCAGGTCCTCATGCTAGCAAAGCAAGCACCTTATCACTAGCCTACTCTCTGTCCAGAGGAACGCTTTAGATTTGAGGAGGAGACCCAAGAGTCAATTAAAAAATCAGCATAAATGTACACATATGTACATGCATAAATATTCCTCCATGAGTTTCTATACAAATAAGCTTCTATCTCTACTAGGTTCATATAGAACACACATATGTAGGCTATAGATTCTATACCATAAGGAATACATGAGGACTAATAGGGTCATTCTTGTTTCAACACATACTGACCATGAACATAAAACATTCACTTCACTGTACTGTTTGTCTCGAGAGCTCGGATGGTCGTGTTTGTGGGAATGGTGTGACCAGGCCAAAAGGCGGAGAGCGGAAACCTCAAAGAAGAGACTGAAGCAGCAACTGAGGCAGGTTTCCTCATCAGACCTCATCTGATATCCTGGCTATTCAGCCGGATATCTGCAAAGAAACACTGAGGACGAAAATCCAGGTCGATCAGAGGAATCAAGTGATGGACGGAGCAGGAACTTTGGTTTCCTTGAAAACCCAGGCACGTTATGTGAAAATGTTTTTGTTTTAACCGCAGGTGTGGGGTACGGGGCTGCTTCAGTTTGTCCACAGATGTTAACTGTGGTTGTCATGTGCTCTAGCAGGGGCGTGACTTTTACCAACTGCAGATAGTTTAATTCTGGGGACTATGAAGAGGATATGAGTGGGAGAGTCCAGAGAGAGCCTGTGGCGGCGGCTGTCCCCCCTGCTGCCGCATGTGCTGTTTTGCTGGCTTGCTGTGTATTCTGAAGATGAAGATGGACTTGCCCCTAGGAACTGATGCCCCTCAGCAGGAAGCAGTCTACAGAGGTCTAAGTCCTATTCCACTGTAACCCTCTTTCTCTCCTACCTAGTGTTGGGGGGCCGGGGGGTCGTGGAAGGGATTGGGGTAGAGTAAGGGGTGGAAGGGTGAAAGGCAAAAAGTACAACTAGAATGGATAATGATTTAGTCACTTTCCTATTGCTGTGATAAGACACCACAACTGAGGCGAGTTTATTTAGGGTCTAGAGTTTCAGAACATGAGCCCAGGAACATAAGATGGCAGCATGCAAGCAGGCAGGAGGCATGGTGCTATGGCAGTACCTAGAAGCTTACACCTTAAGACACAATCACGAGGCCTTGCCAATCAAACCACCACAGAGGTGCATATAAAAGACACGGGATTAATACGTAGAAGGCCTGCCAACAGAAGCCGTCAGCAGGACATGCCAAGGCCCACAGACCTCCCCTTCCTGCTAAAACCCCATCTTAACAGGTATGGATCTTTCCTAAGCCTTCTGGTTGCATATCAGACATGAAGAAGAATTTTGGAAGTGCATGCTGCTAATTGGACAATAGTAAATAGATTTGTTATTTGTTTTCCCTCCCTCCCCCCTTTCCCATGAATTTCTAAGAAGCGGGAGTGTATATTTGTCAGAAATAATTCATAGTTAGAACAAAAAGAGGCTTTCTTATTAGACAGCAAGTAAGTAAGAAAACACAGGTTTATAAATGAAACCGGAAGGAGCAACAGAGTCAATTCATGTATGACAAATGGTCAACTGCAGGCCCTTGCCAGCCGTGAGCTGCATCCTGACAGCATGAGAAAGTCAGATTTCCTGCGGCTCGAGTTACAGGCCGGCTCTGCCGTGGGTCCTGAGGACAGGACACTGGTTCCCTCAAGAGGAGCAAGCACCCTTCATCACTGAATTATGGCTCCAGGAAGTCATCTAAGAAGGTAGTCGCTATGACATTTTATTTGTATGTGTGCATACGTGCATGTACATGTCACAATGGAGGTCAGAGGACAATGCTGTGTGGTCAGGTGTCTCTCTGGAACTCAACGTGTAGGCCCCAGCAATGGAACTCAGGTGCGCAGCAGGCAGCTCTCCCTGCTGAGCCGCCTCTCCGTTCCTGGTTATATATTATTAACAAATGCTTTCACACCACAGTGTAAACAGCGACTTCCATGGTGTATGTGTTATTCCTCTAGCAGTGACACTGACAGATTCTGTCTTTAGAAAGCACTTCCAGGCCTTACACCTTAAAATAACATCATCATCATCATCACCATTCGCATTAGAAAAGGAAGTATGGCTGACCAGCAGTGGCATGTGCTGTAATCACAGCACTCAGGAGGCAGAGGTAGGCAGATCTGAGTTTGAAGCCAGCCTGATCTACAGAGCAAGTTCCAGGACAGCCAATGCTACATAGAAAAACTCAGTCTCAAACCCCACCCCCTCAAAAAACAAACAAACAAACAAAACCAGAGGGGTAGTATGAAAGAATATTTAGTAATAAAAGAAGAAAGCCACCTGGAAGCAGGCTGTGCTGTGCTATGGATGCTTCAGACACACCATGACTCAAATGACTGAGTCCCAGCTCCCAGTCAGCTGCGCACTTGTGTGAGCATTTTCCTCTGGAATGCCCTTGAGGAACTACTACCGTTCCAGAAAAGCATCTCGCGGACAGATCCCGTGTTCTCTTCAAAGAATGTGCCGAGCATGTAGTACTTTTCAGGGGCCGTGCGCAGCAGCCAGCATCCGTCCCTACACCGTGAGCGTGGCAGGGGCCGTGCGCAGCAGCCAGCATCCGTCCCTACACCGTGAGCGTGGCAGGGGCCGTGCGCAGCAGCCAGCATCCATCCCTACACCGTGAGCGTGGCAGGGGTCGTGCGCAGCAGCCAGCATCCATCCCTACACTGTGAGCATGGCAGGGGCCATGCGCAGCAGCCAGCATCCATCCCTACACCGTGAGCGTGGCAGGGGCTGTGCGCAGCAGCCAGCATCCATCCCTACACTGTGAGCATGGCAGGGGCCATGCGCAGCAGCCAGCATCCATCCCTACACCATGAGTGAGGCAGGGGCCATGTGCAGCAGCCAGCATCCATCCCTACACCATGAGTGAGGCAGGGGCCGTGCGCAGCAGCCAGCATCCATCCCTACACCGTGAGCGTGGCAGGGGCCGTGCGCAGCAGCCAGCATCCATCCCTACACCGTGAGTGAGGCATCTTTTAATATGTATGTTCCTCAAGTCCATCAAACACAAAGTATGATGATTTTGTAAGTCTGGCTCCCAACTTGGTAAACGAGTTTGTATCTTGTTTTGTACTGACCTGAGGTTATACTGTAATTGTTTTTCTGTATCATTGAAAAAGTCTTGGAAAACCTGTCAAATAATGCCGTGGTCGGGGTTTGTCACCACTATTCCTTTTTTTTTTTTTTTTTTTTAATTTTGTGTGACAGGTTCTCATCACAAAGCCAAGCTGCCCTTAAGCTTAAGACCCTCGCCGCTTCTGCCACCACAGTTGGCCTGCAACTTAATTTTACCAATGGTTTTGAACTAACAGTTCCAGATAGTTCTTAAAACTAGAACATACACAATAGCCTATTTCTAAAAGATGATGTCAGAGTCATTAGCTACAGATGTGCTGAAACTATTTGCATTTGGGACTTAAATAAGGTGTCCTGTGAGAGGGGCAGGGCATGGCAGATGTAACGAGAGAAGTGCTTCAGAGCAAAGAAGCTGGGTGACGAGCTCACAGTGGGACCGGCTCGCTCCTTCTGTGGAGAGACAGCGTCATGGAGAAAGGCCTGTGGACTCCCTGACCGTCTGTGTCTAGTCTAGAGTCAGTCATCCAAGGAAGAGCTGGGAGGGGAGCCATCTTTAATGAAGGCACCACGTCCAACTCAATACGGAAAACGGCCTTTTGAAGGACAGGTCTGGCAAGGTCAGAAATGAAGCTGTCACAGCTCACCGGCCGCCAAGCTCTCTCCAGCCCAACGTCACAAGCCTGTTTTCCTTCACTACATGTGACACCTAGAACAGTCTGTGAATGCCCCTTCTCTATGCAGCATTCTCATCCTGAATTAGACAAAATTCCTAAAATAACAAACAACAAACAAAACAAGCAAAGATTACATGTATTTACCGTTTCTATAGCAATACTCTAGGAGAACTGTTGAATTAGTTATGGCTCTGGATTTGAGATGGCCCAAGGCTGAGTAAAATGTTCATGCTAACTATTCTCAGAGATTTCGACGTGCAGACATGCATTGCTGTGCTCCCAGAGAGAGAACGTGTGATTTCCTCGTGCGTCCTACCTCACACACTGCTTTCTTCTCTATTGCTTTCCTCGGCAGGCCTGAGAACCCAGAGCTGCCATCACATTGAAATCACCATCCACCACCAGTCAGTCTCAGTTTCCAAATCCAGACACTTCTCCAGCGGCTTAGAGATCGATCACCCACCATGTAGCTACAGTGAGAGCTATCACATGATTATAACGGTGTCATTTCCTAGCGACCACTACAGCTAGAAAGCAAACCCCTGGAGAGAAGGGCAGCCTGTTCATCTTAGTTTCTGATGCCCACCATCCTCACCACAAGGCAAAGGCCTCTCAGGATTTCTGACAGAACAGAAAGGACTGGAATCTCTAGGCTCCTGGAGACGGGACTTGAGTCTGAGCTACCACATCTGTCTCTGCCAATGTCCACCCAACCCCAATGAGCTGGAAGCATCAAGTTCATGCAGAAGATTGTAGACCCTGCACACAGGGGGAGTGAGAGGCACTTCCACTGAGTCGCCACAGGAGAGCTGGAGGTGACCAGCAAGAGCCAGGAAGCCTCTGCTTTTCCTGGATCAAAGCCTTTGTCCTTTATATAGGAAAGCTGTATACAGTCTTCCTCGTTAAGAATCAAATTACAAGGAATTAAAAATGACTCAGCTCTATACTTGCTGGTCTCGCACACGAATTTGTTTGTTTACGTGAATGGGTTTTGCGTGCCCAAACTCAACACCACGGTAACCACCAACTGTGGTGGGCTTTGCAGTATTTTTCTGAGTTCTTCCTACTGGCAGGTTTATTTCTGTTTTCTCCTTTTGCTTTAGGCTTGTCATCTGTTTATTTTATCCTAACGTCTTTTCACAGTGAGGTAGGAAATGTGTAATATAAGACAGAAAGCAACACGTTTGCAATAAAAATACTGGTTCAGTGTTGGCACATACACAATAATCCAATTTGTGCTGAATTACAGCTCAGAAGTTCCAGACACATCAGTACAGGGAAGCTATGATCCATGATTTTAGCTTTCTCAAGTTTCTTTTGAGATAATTCTAAATAATATCTTTAAAAAAAAATAAAGCCAAGGTACCTTTGAAAAAAATTTAACTGAAAGTTCTTTCAAGATATTTTAATGTATTCCCAGAGTTTAAGGGGAAAAAAAATCGAATGACTAAAACAGCACTTCAAAATTCAAGATGAACTTTATACTGAGCTACAAAATAATAAAAACAACCTTCACAATTTCAATCTGCAATCTTATTTTTACCAAAGGAAGAACATGATTCTAGCCTTGTAGCGCCATGACTCGTAGGAAAGCACTACAATTGCTTAACGGCTTAAATAACATGCTTGGCTATGTGCCAATACCCACATTACCTTCTAGAACACACTGGACAATAGTTGTTGCACAGGAGGCTGGCTCCCTGTCACTGGCCTGGGATCTCAGCTGTTCTAATACAGGTCCTCAGCCTCCAGCCTCAGTTCACAGTGCCTGGGCTGGGTTGTCATAAGAGATGCAGGTTCGCAGCTGCGGCTCTGTGCTCTAAGGTACACGTCTACACGGCCAAGTGTGGCTTTCTAGTCCGTGACCCAGGTTCTCAGTCACTGGCCTAGGTTTTGGTTACCAGGTAATGGTTCTTTTTGCCTGTTCTTACTTCCTGTCGTTGTTCCTGGTCTCTTGTCATGCAGAAGATTCCTAGTCTCTTAGTTCTCTCATACTGGTTTAAGACTATTTCCCAATTTTTACCTACGAAAAAGAAGCCTTAATAATTTTGAAAGGATAAAATAAAAACAATAAAAGGATTAAGGGGTTCCAAATCAAGGCATAAACATGTTTTGTCAGGTAATCACAAAGTGAACAAAAAAAAAAAAAAAAAAATCACACATGAATAGGGAGCCCCCCACCTGGCCAAGGTACCTGCCCAACAAGCGTTATTACAAAAATTAACCAGCACTATTTGAATATATTAAATCCTCCCAAACAATATTTAGTTCATGCATGAGAGAGGGGGGAGAATGAAGAAAACACATGTAACATTTGCAGACATTAAGGAATCATATTCTTCGCAGTATTGAGGTTGAAAACAACAGCACAACATTTGGTGTGGTGAGCATTTGGAGACTAAAGTCAGTTCGCCCAACTTTCTAAGAAATTTTTCAAAAAAGTCACCAGTTTCTAACATAATTGCAGAAATGAGCTAACAAATACAAATTTAAAATAAATTCCCACCTAAGATACCCAAGTAATTTTTATTGTATGATATTTTTTTTCTCCCCAGATAATTACCACAGCTCTCCAGGGGTTTGAAAACCCAGGCAGAGTTGTCAGCTTGCCAAGAGAGTCAAACAAGCAGTAGTGTGTGCTAAATGGTGAGTTGGTTCAGATAATCTGAACATACGAATCCTTCCTGTGCACGGAAGCATCGCTGATAATCCCGCGCGTCCTCTGCAGACGTGTATGTACAACAGGGAGCAGCAGCTGATCCCAGTGAAAACCTTTCCATTATGCATATATGAAGTCAACACACACACACACACACACACAAACACACACACACACATGAAAACAAAACAAACAATGGGCATTATGATCGATTAAAAACCTGCGAGATACATTACCTGCCGCCTCGAGCACTGAAAGGCACTACATGGATTCCCAGAGGCCCGCCATCGTTGGGGACTTGTACGAGCTTTACCATGTCACTGTGAGACAATGATGAATGAGGTAGCATGAACATGGACTGTCAACAAACCGAAACGGAAACAAAACAAAAACTGCCAACACGCAGACACGCGACACACGACAAAAGAGAACAGGACAAAAATCCCTCCGGGCGACAGGCCCGCACGCGCACACACCAAGGAACACAGGTGTATGATGGGGGCAGTGCTGAGGCGCACCTACCTGAACGCTAGTCTGATGGCATGGAGGGAGCAATCATCAGAGACGGCTGGCTAAACGGGCACAGAAGCCCCCTCGGACCATTGCCTTCTGAGTGATAGAACTTCCTGCTCTGCACATCAGGCAGCTGGATTTCACTGAACACGCCCCACCCCAGTATCTAACCTAAGAATGCAAGGGCTAGCTGAGCGCAAGCATTATGGACACACAGCACGTGACAACTTACAAAGTGCTCCAAATGCATATCTTCATCCTTTCAATAACCCAAAAATGCCCTCCCCGCCCCCTGCTGCCTGCAGGTTGGCTGTCCAGGGGAGCTCGCTAGCACCCTCATGGCTCACTGTGATGACCAGTTACTACTTCCTAAGCTGCACAGAGGTGTGAGGGAACTTTATAAAGTTTACTCTCTCAGCCAAATAGACCCCACTGAAGCCAAATGCTTCTCCTGTTCATAGCTGGTTTTGTTGGTTTGTTTGGTTTGGTTTGGTTTGGTTTGGTTTGGTTTGGTTTGGTTTGGTCTCTCTGTGTAGCCTTGGCTGTCCTGGACTCTCTTTGTAAACCAGGCTGGCCTTGAACTCACAACGATCTGCCTGCCTCTGCCTCCCGAGTGCTGGGATTATAGGCATGCGCCACCATGCCCGGCTTCATAGCTGATCTTTAAAGCTGTGAAACACACCATGAGCTACTGTGGAGATGCTCCTGAGCACCTGAACTCAGCGTGATAGGCAGGAACCAATGCCCTCAAAGCCACTTCCATGACTCCTGCTGTTTGTGTTGCCTTGATGCAAAGGAAAACGGCAACACGGTAAACCACTTAAGAGACTTTGCTTTCTTTGCAGATTCCCCAGCAGGTATACACAATTTCAGAGAGCTTTATGTATATCCATCAATATTTAGGAACAAAATTTCAATTAAATATCTATTTTAATCAATTTGGAAGATGGTTAAGTGGCTACCGTTGGATTTGACAGAGATCGCAATGTAATTTGTATATTAAAAAAGGTGAACTGTCAGACCTTTCTTGTATAAGCAGACATACACACTGAGAATGTCTCACCTTTACAGAGATAAACACCGTCAGTAATAGGGACAATCAACAAAACAGAATCATGTACATAGATTTAATTACATAGGCTATATTAAAATAAAAGCCAGGTGCGGTGGCTTATGCCTATTATCTCAGAACCCAGGAAGCCAAGACAGGAGGACTACTGTAAGTCTGAGACCAAGCTAGGCTCTAACGTGAGACCTTTCTCTAAGCAAATAAACATATTTGACCACACAGCTAAAGTGTTTACTAAAGTAGCATTGCATGTAAGCCAATTTCATACAATTGTATATTTATGCTGTTTTCTTTCTTTTTTAAGAAAAGATTTATTTACTTATTATGTTCACAGTGTTACACCTGCAGGCCAGAAGAGGGCACCAGGTCTCATTATAGATGGTTGTGAGCCACCATGTGGTTGCTGGGAATTGAACTCAGGACCTTTAGAGGAGCAGCCAGAGCTCTTAACCTCTGAGCCATCTCTCCAGTGCTCTACAATCCTGTTTTCAACCTGCTAAATACTATTTGAACATTTGCATTTCATGAAGAAAAGCATAATTTTAATAGGTTTATCTTATTCCACATGCTGTCTAAAAAAAGTGCAGTGCCCCAAACTTCTTTTAAATAGAAGTCACGAATGCTGGTGATTTGCTGTAAGCCTATGCTGTCCGAGCCTGCTCAATGCTGTGACTGCTCCCAGCATCCCACCTGGGAAGACCAAGAGAACACTGAGTTAATCTTATAACAGTGCCATCTTCACACTACACTTTGACTCAAAAGTCAAAGAAAAGTTCATTATGACTGCCCTCCCTGCTCCGGCCTCCCGGGCCGAGGTCCTGAGAACACTCTCCACTGTAAAACCCGAGCTTGGACCGCCAACTAGGAAAATTGTAAAATCGTGTTCTGCACCCAACATTAGAAATTCATTGTCCCAGCAAGTATCTTCACAGACCTAGTGTGTGTGTGTGCGTGTGTGTGTGTGTGCATGTGCACGCGTGTGTGTGTGTGTATGTGTGTGTGTGTGAGAGAGAGAGAGACCAACAAATACCTTATCCAACTAACTTTTAGAATAAAATAAATATGTTTTCTTTTAATTTTTGCAAACTTGAACAAATGATCAACACACAGACAGATAAAGCAATCTAAAAGCCAGTTACAGTGTTTACAGAGCTGTTCACCGGACAGACATTTTCAATCAACTACTACATTAATCGAATTTTGTAGTTTTTGCCAAGGCATGAAGCCCAGGGCAGGTACATATGAACGTACACACCTCACTGTTTACAGGACATCACACATGAGACACGTTCTTGGGGAAAATGAAGCAATGCAGACACAGCTTTTCCCTGAGCACAAACATTTTTGCATGCCATACGCTCCTAGAACACGTGCTGCAGTAATGGTGCCACACATACACGGTGCAGATTTGGGGGGTGTGGGGAGGGGGGGATCATAGGAACTTACTCGAGAGAAAAGTTGGGAATGTTCTCCAGTCCAGTGTCAGCATGTCCAACTGGCTCCACTCGGCTGCCGTCTTCTTCTGTGCCATCCTCGTCCTAGAGGCAGCGTGACAAAGAAGAGCATGCTGGGTTATGAAGGAAGCTGGAAAGCACTGTGATCCTGTTATGAGGTCTTTCATCTAGGGATGAGATGCGAGACACAAATGCTTTCCTGAACAAGCAAGGAAGAGTCTCAAGAACCAGTGTGTCCCAGGAGGCCGACAGATGCTCCCCGGATATGGGAAGAAAACAGGAACTGTAATTAATATGAATTTCTTTGTTATTTGTAAATCACTTTTTTGTTGTTGTTGTTTTTTGTTTTTTCAAGACATAGTTTCTCTGTGTAGCCTTGGCTGTCCTGGACTTACTCTGTAGACCAGGCTGGCCTTGAACTCACAGCGATCTGCCTGGCTCTGCCTCCCGAGTGCTGGGATTAAAGGCATGCGCCACCACGCCTGGCTAATCAGTCTTTGACTGTATGTTTTAAACAGTAATTATATTGCTACGATGTTGTGATATATTCTTAAGTGAACATCTTTACTTCAAAGACCAGAACAGTGGGGGTGTTGGCAAACCACAGCCACTCTAATACTGCGCAAGCAATGTCTGCCCTCTTGGTTCCTACTAACTCAGCTTGTCGACAAGGAATGTAGTAGGAAAAATTCCAACCTTACAATCCTTGCACCATGGAGGTTTCCCAAGGAGCAACCTTAAGCAGCTGAGTGCCTTGTACCTTTTACGGGATCCAAGTCTTGGCTACAAAGACTTTTATCTGTTTACTGGCACAGAGCAAGAGCCAGGGCAAAGGGAAGCAAGCGCATTCGGGCGCACAGTCCTTGCACTTGCACACTGCATATAAAAGTCCACCTTTGTGCCGCAGATACTGATGAGAATGCTGGCACTGCAAAAGACGAAGGTGGAATAAATGTTGCTGTTTACACAAGTAAATGAAATACAGCCTACCCAGGAAGCCTCCTTAGTTTATCTTCTTGACTAATGTTTTTTCATTAAGGTGTTCACTAATCGATCCTTACTTGATTCTTTGAGACCGTGTGAATAACGGTGAACATGCCTGATTGTTATCAATATTCTTAACTGAATCAACAAATTTACAAAAGTCTCATTTTCCAAATATAACTTGAATGGAGTGTCCGGCAACAATGACAGACTCTGTCACATCTGGTTAATCAAAGCTACACCCTAACAACCACTGGGGTTGTCTAACAGGACATATTAGGCATCGCTTAATTAATCTACTCCTATGCTTATAAAAAAAGAATTTAGGTATATATATATAACTATATTTTCCTTTCTGTTTTATTTTTATTCTTTATTTTGTTTGTTTGTTTCACTATGAGTGCGTAAATGCATCAGGAGAGGAGGCCCACCAATGAGGAACATTTTATTTTCTTTGAGATGGGATCTCATACTTCAGGCTGGCCTTAAACTTGCTTTGTAGCTAAATTCTCCATCCCTTTGCCTCCTCCTTCCAAGCAGTGGGATTGCGGGCACATGCGAATGTGCCTGGCCAATTTCCTTTCTGATACACACACACACACACACACACACACACACACACACACACACGCGCGCGCGCGCGCGCGCCATCAAAAGACACATCGGTCAACAAAATGATAAACAGGACAAACAACACAGAACAATCCTAAAGGGAGCTGAGAGAAAAGCAGACCATTTCGTCTTGGTTTCTGTTGCCGCCTAAGAAGGCACCAAGGTCAGAAGCGGAGGCCGGTGCTGCTCTGGTGTGGCTCCTACACTAGGCGTGGCAGGCGTGCCCAGGCATCCTGCACGGCCTGCACCGAGAGGCTGGGTGCTTGAAGACCGATGCCCCTGTGCTGTGAGAGGCTCTAACATGTACTTCCTAGACATCTCTCTCTCACTCTCTCTCTCTCTCACTCTCTCTCTCTCTCTCAAGCACCAGTGCATAAAATGCCTCAAAGGTTAACAGCATCTTGAACCTGCCTAAGAACAGCACTCTGAATGTAAACACGGACCCTCTAAACGATGCCCCTCCACTGGAAGTTGGGAGGTGGAGAATCGTCAGGGTTGTTTATAAGCCAGATGTAAGGTAGAAAAAGAAAAGGATCTTACAGGTTAAAAGCATTTTTGTTTCTTTGCTTGTTTGTTTCTCTGTGTAGCTTTGACTGTCCTGGACTCATTTTTTAGACCAGGCTGGCCTTGAACTCACAGCGATCCGCCTGCCTCTGCCTCCGCCTCCCGAGTGCTGGGATTAAAGGCGTGCCCCACCACTGCCCAGCTGGGCATTTTGTTTTAAGACCCATGAATACTTTAAGCCTCGCTGAAACATCACTAAGGTGTAGCCCCTTCCAAGAAGGGGAGCCTATGTGGCACCAGGGAGACAGACAGCCACATAAATGATGTCCCAACTACATAGACACACCAGAAAGAGGCCATCTGCAGAGTATGTCCCTACAGTAGGGACCCCAGACTCTAGAGATCTGGGTATCCTATGCGGCTTCGCTCAGTGGCTGGCGAACTACAGCTTAGCACCTCTAACCTTTCGCAGGGGCCAGTCTCTGCTGCCACATCGCTTATTTTGTCTTGTGCTTTTTAAAAGCTGTGCACACACAATTACTGTCGGTGGAACTAAACACCGCACCGCACTGGAATTGTGAAGATGAGGTCCGGCTATTACACGATCAATATTCAAGGGCTAGTGGATTAACTTGAGCTGGATGCTGGTGAGAAGCAAACATCCAGGTGAGAGCCAGGCTTCCCACGTTGTTTTACTTGAGAATGCAGAGGCTGAAAGCTCAGCTTGAGGAGACACCTGAGGGGGATGCTAAGGCAGCTGTGACACCTGAGGGGGATGCTAAGGCAGCTGTGATGACTGCCAGTAAAAGGGGACATGAAGCCGCTGACGACTGTGGGGACCTGCGCTCATGTACGTTCCCACACAGAGACACTGATACAGGCAAATTGCTAAACTAACAAAAATAAATCTTAAACAAAAAACCAAAGACTTGATGCAGGAAATACATACTAACAAATATTTTAGATTTGTTATATACACCAATATGACACATTTAAATTTTACTTTATTTTGTGTGTATCAGTGCGTGCTTGCATGAGTTTATGTGCACCATGTGTGTGTGTAGGAGTCCATGGAAGCCAGAACTAGACTTATCTTGGAATTAATGTTACAGATGGTTGTGAGCTGCCGCGTGGATGCTGGGAACCGAACCCCCAGTCCCCTGCACGAGCAGCAAGTGCTCGTAACCACTGAGCCATCTCCCCAGCCCCTAATGCATTTTATGAAACAATGGTGAGCTTGCCTCCTGTTCTCAGTTAACCCTTTAACTATGTGTGTCTTGAAAAATAGTTTAATGCAAACACACTGCCCACTCAGTTACCTGAAAACCCACACTTGGGGAACTTGCCCACCACCTGTTTATTGTGCTTTGCTGAACACACAGGATTTTCGTTGTGAATTGCCTCTGGGATGAGAAAAAGCAACATCAGATGGATAAAGAAAATAAGGTAGACTACTAGCTAAGAAAATATTCAAAGAGAGCCAGGCAGTGGTGACGCACACCTTTAATCCCAGCACTTGGGAGGCAGAGGCAGGCGGATCTCCATGAGTTCGAGGCCAGCCTGAACTACAGAGCAAGTCCCAAGACAGCCAAGGCTACATAGACCCTGTCTCGGGGGGGGGGGGGGGGGGGGGGGAGAAAGAAAAAGAAAATATTTGAATAGAAATTAAATGCCAACAACTGTGATTATTACATCATGAATATACACCGTTATGACATCCCATGTATAAGCAGTGAAAGCAACTGTGGCACCTGTGGCCTTTGCTCCTTCATCGCTCGTAGGTGAACCTATACCACCTGGGCCAGAAGACGCGGAGCTGGTGGAAGACAGGGGAAAAAGTGATCTCAGTATCAAAGCCAGTTTGCTCCTTACACACCAGAGTTCCCACGCAGGACTTTGGCGAGGTATCAAGAAACGGGAGACGCTTGGGAAGCAGAAAACAGAGACTTAGGCGAGTCCACTGTGGCTGTGGAGGGAGACACTCTCTGTCCAGAGCTGTGTACTGTGCAAACACCCTTAAAACACGGCTGTACAGAAATGTGATGACCACAGGGACCCATCAGAACCAAAGTGTCCCCATGGCACATATGACCAGTACAGCTAACATACAAATCGAAGCCTCGAAGGCACGCATGCACATGTAAAGAGTGTGTCTTCAGACACCTAAGTCCTCACTCTCCGTGGCACTTTTCTTGCACACTTGCTTAGGACTGCACTCCAGCAAGACCCTCGACACTCAAATAGAGCAAAGGGACGGGGCTATGGGGACCTGAGACAATAGCTCAAGGACGGGGAAGCTGGCTCCCACTGGCAATGACAACCTGAAGCCTGCTGCCTCAAGGAAAGAGAAATGATAATTTTTCTAATTAAAAAAAATAATAACTTGGACAGTGTTGGGGTGGGTTGGTGGGGGGACTCCCCTTTTCCGAGGGTAGGAGGGATAGGGGAAAGAGGGAGAGCGGGTAAGGTCAGGAGGAGAGGAGGAAGCTACAGTTGGGATGTAAAATAAATAAATAAATAAATAAATAAAAATAACTTGGACAAAATCAGACATTTGAACAATCCCAATAGAGCAGTAGTTCTCAACCTGAGGTCGCGACCCCTTTGGGGGTTGAATGACACTTTCACAGGGGTCACCTAAGACCATCTGCATACCAGACGTTTACATTATGGTTCACACTAGTGGAAAAACTATAGTTATAAAGCAGCAGCAAAAATAATTTTATGGTTTGGTGTAACCACAACATGTGGAATTGTACTCAAGGGTACCAGTATCAGGAAGGTTGAGAACCACTGCGATGGAGAACCCGAGTTGGAAAAAAGATTCATATTGATGAAATTAACTTATTTTTTTAAGTAAAAGGAATTAACTTCAAAAAAAGCATGTAAGAGAAGAAATTTACCAAGACACCTAGTTACTGAAGCCATGCACAGTTCACACCCTGCCCCTGTAGCGTGGCAGCACTGAGTGAACCTGTGGGTGGGGGAGAGCGGACAGGGGTGCGGGGACAGGGCTAGGCACAGGCTGGACTGGATTTCTGAGAGGATGGGAGCAGGGAAGAAAAGGCGGCCCAAGAGAAGCACAGTTTCCAACTCCCCATTCCAGGGAACCAGCTGGTTCCAGGAAACAGACATGAATGCATCATGTGAAACGCAGATTTGAGGGCAGGCATCTGGGGAGAAAGCCTGCAGCGGCGAGAGGCCTGGCCGAGAGGAGCGTCTGGCCCCGAGCAGTTCCACGGTGTTTCCTTTAATTCTGAGTGCCAGGTGCGAAACGCCTGCCAGGGATGCGAGCAGTTTAGATCCCGCTAAGCGTCTCGTCCCTCCAGGATCCCAGAGGGAAAAGCTGGCTCCCATTGGCAGCTTGTCCTGAAGATGTTAGGCGAAGAGCCAGCGCCTGGCCCCTGGAGGATTCTGGGTGGATTCCTCAAGGGTCCACTTCCTGCGTTGGGGGGAAGTGGACAGGCAGGTGGAGATAGATGAAGCCCAATGGGCAGTTTCCACTGCTCAGATACTCTACGTAAGTTCAGAGTTAATGTACTCATCAGAGATACACATATGACAGAAAGTCTACTGTCTCATTTCTTTCTTCAAGTTTCCAGAACAAAAGGAGGCCCAAAATCCAGTTTAAATTCCCAGTTATATTAACTCTTCACTCACTCTGCTTTTATAGAGGAGGAGCAGGAGGAGGGAGAGGAGCAGGAGGAGGGAGAGGAGGGAGAGGAAGAGAAAGAGGAGGGAGAGGAGGAGGCGAAGAGGAAGAGGGGGAGCAAGAGGCATGGATGTTTCAAAATAGTCAAAGGATAGAATGAGATGCTTAATTAATTTGACTGAGGACAGAAAATAAATTTGGCCCGAAGTGGCCATGATGTAGTGAGCTCCAACCAAGCTTAAAGCTCAGCCTCTCTGGAGCACACTGGTGCAGCTACCAGCTGAGCCACAGCCAGCCCCCAGCTGAGTGCTGCCGCCACATTCTTCCCGAGTAAGCAAAAGCAGGTTTGCATCGTCAGGCCATCTCTGAACTTTTTTTTTTTTTTTTTTAATATTTCTGGTTATGAAAATAACTCATATGGCATTCTGAAATCTCCCTCTGGAATTTTGCCAGGCTCTAGAACCTTTGTTTGTTTGTTGTTTGTTTTGGTTGGGTTTAATCAGTCTCAACCTTTTAACAAAGAAAACAATCAACACTTGATAGGCACAGCAGAGTGAGCAGTTTTGGGTCAGGTCATCAGGAGAGGGTGAAAGTGCTCTGTGGAGCTAACTGTGCCTGGCTTCTCGTGAAAACGTCAGTGCTCAGACTCTGTTCCCTGGTGCTAACAAAGGCTAATAGCCGTGGAGTTAAAACCTCCAGCACCACCAGACAGTTCATCTTTGGGTGATAAACTCTCATGCAAGGCACTCAGTGAGGAAAACTACCCTGGCATAGATGTCATCCCGGCTGCCCTCTATTTGAGTGCTAAATATATTCTAGTCTTCATAGAATAAAACTTTTGAAGACTGAAACGTTAGGTGGATGCCACAGTAAGCTGAAGGAGGACAATTTGGAGAGTTGGGGCTTGGCTCCTGACCTCACTCCCGAGAAAAGCAGGCAATGCTCTACGACAGGAACCAAAGGCACCGACTGCCACACGGTGCTCTGTCAACTGAGGGAGAAGCCATCACCCACCAGTGTTTGCACACATGGTATTCCAAAGAACTAGATATTTTGAAAATAAAAGACCACAGTTGTAAACATTAATCATTTTTTAAACTCACTTTATTAAATACCAAGATTCTATTTCTCTCTGTACCTACCTGCTTATCATTGATTTTTTTTTTTTTTTTTAAGTTTAAAATGTAAAAAGGAAATGGCCGGTCCTGTGGTAATTCCTCAAATTTACAATACAACCTCTCTCAAACGCTCTTATTATTAACAGAATACAAATTTTTAAATAATTCTACTACAAAAATTATCTATTAAATGCTCTTTCTCACACTTTTGACAGTAAATATAGAACTTGGCAGGCTCATAAAAGACTATTACTTAATAAAACTATAGTATGTTAGGGGAAATATTCATTTGGATTTGCAGAATGGATGAAACTATTTTTTAAAATTATTATTACATGTGGTAGATGATTCTAGAGGGACTTGGCTTTCAAGTCCTCCGAGAATTGTGAGGAGAATTCCAGAAAGTGCTTGTGTAGAGGATGCAGCTACCTGACCAGCTGGCCAGCTCCCTGGGGGAAAATGGCTTCCCACCGTACTTGAGAAAACATCTGTGGACAGAGGAACTTCACAAGAGAATGGTAAGATTAAATCAGCCTTCCAAAGAGGCAAAATAAGAAGGTGGGCGATACAGGTTAACTCCACGGTCATTGCATTTTATTAGAGTTACAGAATTGGGGGGAAACACAGAACAAGAAAAACTAGCCAGGTGCTGGGGTTGCAGACACCAACATTCAGAAAGGAAGAGGAGGAGAAGGAGGAGGAAGAGGAAGAGGAGGAGGAAGAGGAAGAGGAGGAAGAAGAGGAGGAGGAGGAGGATTGGAAGCTGGAGGTTACCCTGAGATACACAGACCCTAACTTGGGGACGGGGGAGAGCAACAGCAGAAAAAAATTAATTTTCTTTTTAATTTAGGTGGGCCGTATGCATGTAAAATCCATCTGCTTAGTGGAGTACCCTCGCTCTCATTGTGAGTCCCTGAGTCCCATCACTATCTACACAATGGCTCCTTTGTAGTCTCTAACTTTATTCTTTGAGAGTGTTGGTGGGGGTTGAGAGGGGTTGGTGGTGGGGGGTGAGGGTGGAGAGGTTGGGGGTCGGGGCTGGGGTGGGGGGGTTGAGGGGATGGCACTCATCCCCCCCTTGTTAGTTTAGCTAAAGGTTTTTCAATGTACAAAACAAAAGCCTAACCAAAAAAAACAAAATCTAACTCACACACACTCCACAGACAGGGCTGAGTCACTTGTAAAACAAGAACTCCTACAGGAACCAAGCTAACACTGGAGCAACACCCACCAGCTTTGTAATGGACGCTAGTGACAAGGACTATGTTTAGGGACAGCTGGGAGCTATGTGTTTTGTAACATGAATACATTTGTCACTAATAACATCTAATTTTCATTGAGGTAATGCCTAAAAATGCTTAACCACTGGTCATGGTGGCATGCACCTGTTTCCCAGCACTCGGAAGGAAGAGGGAGGAAGGAGCCCAGTGAACTCCAAATTCCAGGCCCGCCTGGGCTACACAGTGAGAACCTTTCTCTCTCTCTCTCTCTCTCTCTCTCTCTCTCTCTCTCTCTCTCTCTATATATATATATATATATATATATATATATATATATATATATATACACACACACACACACACACACACACACACATATATAGTCTTGTTGGACGGGGCAAGATATACATAGCAAACCCCTTAAGGTGTGGATTTTTCATTCCAAAATGTGAAATCTTCCTTGCCTGAAAACCTTCTTCTTTCCACAATATAGCAAATTTGAGGCTAACCCAGAATATATGATACCATGTCTCAAACAAATAAGCCTTTAAAAGTTGAGATGTTATGTACGGAGGTTAAAGCAGCAAAGTAAATTAAATAAACTAGAGGGTTGGCACGATGGCTCAGCAGGTAAAAAGACACTTGTGGCCAAGCCGGACAACCTGGGTTTGATGCCTGGCACCCACATGCTGCTCTGATGTTCATGTGTGTGCGCCCACAGACAATATGCACACTAACTACAAACAATGCAATACCGATATTTAAATCAGTAACAACAAAAAGTCTTAAGGAAATATTGGTGCCAAAAGAACAACTCCCTAAAACAAAATCTTCAAAATGTAAAAGCAAATATGTTTTAACCACAGTGCCTAAAGTCTTAGGTGTGTCGCCCACACATGCATGCATCTGCAAACATGCACTGGTGGCTTGGTGGCCCTAGTTAATGCTGTTTTATGTCTTAAACCATGTAAGTAATGTTTCTCAACGTCCACAGATCCCTTAGCTCAGCCCTTCAAAGTAAGTAGAACATAGCAGAACTGACCTGCAGACCCACGTGACAACACGCACACGCCGTCTACACAGCGGGACTGGCCTGCAGACCCATGTGACAACACGCACATGCTGTCTACACAGTGGGACTGGCCTGCAGACCTACGTGACAACACGCACATGCTGCCTACACAGCAGGACTGGCCTGCAGACCCACATGACAACACGCACACGCCGTCTACACAGCGGGACTGGCCTGCAGACCCATGTGACAACACGCACATGCTGTCCACACAGTGGGACTGGCCTGCAGACGCACATGACAACACGCACACGCTGTCTACACAGCGGGACTGGCCTGCAGACCCACGTGATATCTGGATGGCTTGGCTGCTGCTGTCACGTGGAGTTCTGTTAGTGTTTTCTGGACACTGCATGATGCCGGGCCCTACTGAGCAGTGTCTATGTGAGCAGCAAGCCTGGGTAACAAATCCTGCCTGTGCTGTGCCCTATTGAACTCACCAAGGCTGAAGGGTGGTCGGCATCCTTAGCCCTAAAGCCTGCCTTCTTAATCTGGATACAGGAAGTAACAGACCCCAGTATCCGCCATCATCAGGCAGTGATGAAATCACAGAACTCATCATGCAGAAAATAAAATAATTGGGAAAAGACAGAGAGCCCGAACTCTCAGCCTTTGAGAAGAGCTCCAAAAACCAGCCGCTTCTACAGTGAGTTACTCCCCACAGCAAGTGAGCAATTCTTATTAGGGACAACTGGGTCTAGCCAGAATCTGGTCCTTGGCCGGATGTGGTCGTGCACACCTTTAATCCCAGCACTGGGGAGGCAGAGCAGATGGATTTCTGTGAGTTTAAGGTCAGCCTGGTCTACAAAGAGAGTCCAGGACAGCCAGGGCTGTCTTCCTTACAAGTCACAGGTTGACTGGGAAGTAGGACAAGGGAGGGATCTACAGCCGTGACAGACCTCACCATACTAGTGTCTCTCCCCCACCCCCAACTCTGTTTTTTGTTTTTTCTTTTCTTTTTTTCTTTTTTTTTTTTTAAGAAATGTGGAAGGCTTGGGGAATTTGGGCAAGAAAAGTGGTTGATGCCGTAAGCAGAATTTAACGGGCCATTCTTGTCAGAGAATGGAAGACAGAGGTGCTGAGAGGCGCATGGGAGCCTGGGCTCCTGAGATTTAAGAAGGGCAATGCTCGCGGCTGGCTGGAGGACTACTCTCATGATATTTTGGCAAAAGAATGTGGTCACTTTCTGCTCTGGTCCCAAGAACTTGCCCGAGGCTGAATTAAAAAGTAATGGGCTTAATTTCTTTGGTGGAAGAGATTTCAAGACAGTCTAATACTGATTCTGTCGTGTGGCTATTAATGGCATGTGTGCCAACCTACAATGCAGAAAAGAAAGCGAGGCAGAAAGAAATACAAAATTCACAGTTTGAAGACAGGATGCCTGCTTTCTGCTTGGACACACTAAGACAGAGGGAGTACATGAGACACACACACATACACACACACACACACACACACTACACACACGCACATACAAAATCACGCCCTTTCAGAAGTATTACGTCTCATTATTTTAAGTTGTTCATCAACCAACAAAGAGCCACACTCAGGCTCTTGGCAAAAATCGTCCTGCAAACATACCCTGGAACGTGCACCAACTTCCCACTTTCCAGTGCAAAGCTATAATTTCACAGTGAAGGGCACCCACTAGCTCACACTGAACTAGTAAAGGAGGATGAAAATAAAGGTAAAAGGAGCCACGTGTCTCAACATTCTTCTATCTGTGTTCAAGGGAACAAGAGCTAATGGAAAGATGTCCTGGGGAACCAGAGAATTGTATTATAAAATAAAAGCTATTGTGTTCATTGCAAGGCATGTAGCAATGACTGGTTTGAAGGCTTAGCTTTGAAGCTTGATTTCAAAAGTTTAATAGTAATAACGCTTCTGTGTTTACATGGTTCATAACCCCCAGCAAATGATACAAAAGTCAAGCTGAATGCAATGGAATATTAACTTGTGTTTGTTATCGTGGTGGACATAAGCTCTGTATGCAGAACGGTCTGTGCCTCAGTTTCCTCTCCTGTATGTACAGTGACAGTACTGCCTCATCGAGCTTTTCTGAGGGCTAAAGGAAGTAATTAACACGAGGTTCTGAGAACACTGCCTTGTTAGATGCTAAGCAGCCTAAAACTGCCTGCTAGACATATGAAAATGAAAATTTAATTTATAACAAATGAATGGCCTCTAACTTATGTGGAACAAAGTTTAGTTACAATAATTAACATTTATCAAGTTGTCCAAGAAGGTGACATACTGATAAAATGTAATTTTTATTATTACTGTGAAAAGATATAGCTTCTCTTTCCCAATACATTTTGTCATTTAACATGTATGGTTTGGAATCATAAACTTTTTTGTTTATAGACTAATAATAAGGTATGCTTTCTAATATAAATTTTTATTAAAAATCATTGTAAAACTAAGATAATTTGATAACTTTGATAATTTCAAATTTATTATAATAGGCACCCATCAATCAGCATTTACCAAGGGACGTATTTCCCTTGTTGCACAGTGCTGTGGAGTAAAGCCTGGTGCTCTGCACACACTTGGGAAGCATCTACTGAGCTGAGCGCCAGGCCAGTCACAGGACATCTTATACTTAGAGTAATTAAAGGCTTCATAAGACTAATTTCCTTGAGGGACATTGCAGAAGACCGGTCTAAATAGAGAACTTGTGTTAGGAGGGTTTCCTTCACAGTCCACCTAAGGTCACAGAGGAGGGGCTCATGAGGGTGAGGGGTTTGGCAGAAAGCTGGCAGTGGCTTTTGAGACATCACGCCATGGAACCGAAAGGGATGCCCTACAGGTAGAGGGAGACAGAGGGCAGCCCCGGGCCTACTATCTACTTTACGGAAGTGCATTCAACACCTCCTTCTTGTAGCTACCCTCCTCACTCCCACACAGCAGCACCTGGGTTGGGACTAATCCTGTGAGATATGGGCCTCTGGGGATACCCCATACACAAACTACAGGTAACTCTAGTTACCTGGAGACAAGTCACATCCTAGAAGGTCGAGACCACTGGTACCTACCCGCTGCGTAGTGAGCTACACTCCACACTCCCCTGGCCTCCTGCACGCTTGCGTACCCTGAGGACAGAAGGCTTGACTGTCTGGCTCAACATTTGTTTCATAGGTTGTCCATTCATCTGGCCAAATGTTATTCCAGGCAAGTGTGTGAAGGTGTTTCTGGGTAAGATATCAACACTTGGATGATTGGATGGGAAGAGAAGACTGCTCTCCCTAGCATGGTTGAAACCAAAATCGAATCACGAGCCGAGTAAGAGGGAGCTTGTCCTGCTTACTCTGGGGAGCGAGACCCTGGTCTCTTCTGCTCTTTGAACTGAATTGTTTTGATTCTTGAGCTTGCCAGGATGGAAAGCAACTTACACAAACAGCTGAGGGTCAAGGGTGGTATTCCAGTTCCACGGAGGTCTTGGCAGTTTTCAAACTCCATAACCATGGCAGAAAACTTCTTAAAAGCTTTTTTTTCTAAGCCAGGCAGTGGTGGCGCACGCCTTTAATCCCAGCACCCGGGAAGACAGAGGCAGGTGGATTTCTGAGTTCGAGGCCAGCATGGTCTACCAAGGTAGTCCAGGACAGCCAGGGCTACACAGAGAAACCCTGCCTCAAAAAAAAAAAAAAAAAAAAAGGGGACTAAAAAGCAGCTTTTCTCCACTGCTGGGGTGGAAGCTGAGCCCTACAGTATGTGCTTAGCGTGGGGAAGCAGACAGGAAGGGAAGGGCTTCGAAAGGCACTGGGTAGTTCCCCAAGGCTATGCAACCATACTTGTGAAAGGTCATTTTAAATACCTTTTACAAATCCATCTGCTCATCTCTTTTATATTGAGTTTATACTTATTCTTATGAATTTTAATAAGTTTGTGATATTACTTCTTCAGGTCTGATAAAGATCCCGCCAACTTAGGATGCTTTCATTTTATATAAGATGGAGGGGTTGGTATTAAAGGGCCGTTCGTCTCCAAGCAGTTGAGCTGCAGAGTTCAGTGGTGAGGCTCCTGGCCTTGAGTTGTATCCCGAGCAACAAAATGACAAAATAAAAAACAAAAGTAATTTCATGCCTTTAAACCCTCTCCTCTGCATGTGGCCAGGACCCACAGCTCACCTGGGGATGCCTCCCCTCAACTGAAGCCCCCATGGTGCCTGCTTTAGAGGAGGGATTTTCTAAACCAAGAGCTGGGGTCTGGGTGACAGCTCGAGAGGAAGCAACCAGAACGTCCGACACACAGGATTCGTGTGCCCAGAAAACCCCTTATATCAGGGAAGTCTTGAGGCTGGGAAGTCACTTTAGTGTTCCATAGCCATAGCATTGGCTTTTGATTACACAATTGGTCCAATTACGTGGCTGCTTTCCGTTTCACCAGGCTATCCCTAGGGGTGTAATTAAGTCCAAATTTATAATTCCTACCTGGACCAAACATCTTTAGCTCCTGTATATGATTTCTTATTGGTATGTCCCAGAAGAGATGTCTTCTGAAAAGAATCTCATCGCAATTTTTAATAGGAAATGATTAAACAAAATATATGGGACAAGTAAGAAACATAAAATACAGCAGATATGATTTTAAAAGCTTTGAAAAATGTATTTAGGTCACAAGCAGAAACAAGAGCTATTTCACTCTGGAAATATTTACCTGTAAATGTTCAACTAGCAGAGAGGTGGGGGAACCTCAGATAGTTTGCCAGGCTATCAGACTGGGTGAGCTGGGCTGTGAGCGGCAGGAGGAAAATTATTAGGTGATGCTTCTATCAGACAGAAAATAGACTTTACAAGCGAAAGCGGAAGCCCAGAGTGCTGCAGGAAATTCCATCCCCAGCTCCCGGGCTCCTTGGGGAGTCAGCGCGACTTTGTTATGCAGTTGACCTCAGTGGCCTTCTTTCCAATAACTTGAGAAACCTTTACCTTATCAAATATTCTTCTTCAAAGCCCAGAATCTGGCCCTTTCTCTCTGGCAGACCCCGGAAGCAGACACACTGGCTGCTCCCGCCATGTTGGGTCTCCTTACTCCTCACTTCGTTACCGAAAGGAACTTGGGAGGTGAGCCGAGATTTAAGGCTGCTGAATTTAAAAATAATTGATTTGGTCATTCCTTTGGTAATACTTGTTTTAGGTAAATATTTCTTTATACAATCTTTCTCGACTTAAAATTGTAAAATCAGAGACACGGATCAAATCCACTTTCAGAAAAGCTACAATTCACTTAGCAGAGTAACAATCAACCTTTAACCTTTCCTAGGCTTTGAACCCTACAACCTACCATAGAAACCTGCCTGCAAGACGGACTGGTGCCGTGCTGGCACAGACGTTAGGAGTGGCTGATCACTTTTTGCTTGGCTTTAAGACCAACGTCATGAGATTAAATCCATACGCAACACTGCTTGTCAGATCGGCAACCTGAGGCCAGGTAGGTCATAGGCTATGACTTGCTACTACTATGCTGATAAAGGGACATGGTGATAAAACAATTCTTAACGACATATTGCTGTAACCATTGATGAGCACATTGCTCCACCATGATCAGAGAAACTTCTTCTTGTCATCAATGAAAGTTAATACTGAAACCCACAGCTGGACAGCAAGCAGTGAGAGACCTTGGAGCCCTCGACTCTCAATGGCGTGTCCTCATCACACCGTACCCCTCCAGGCTCAGACATCTATTCAGATAAGGAGGTGGAAAGATTTTTAAAACCCAGAAGTGATGGTTTAGCAAGCCCGGTGCTGGCTGTCCACACAATAAAAGGGAATCAGCATATGAGAGGTTCTAGAAGCGACGCCCGGCCAGAGATGAAAATTAGAAGAAAATTTGGGACATACAGAATGTACCCAGTAGGCTCTCATGTTAGTCTGTAACTGGCAGTAACATGGGTGAACTGAGAGGACATGATGGAATAAGCCACAGAGCCAGAAATGTTGTAACATCTGCACCGTCGTGGAATCTAAGAACACTGAACTCAGAGGAGCAGGTGTACAGGGATGGGGACGGCACAGGAGTGGAAAGGAAGAACTCATCAGGGGATTTATTATACAACAGCCAATGATGGATTAGAGTCTTAAAAACCATAAAGACAATAAACGTAAAGGTTTTCGGGACAAAGAAGAAAAATAATACGCAGGTCAGCAACGCGTATGGTAATTGGCCCAACTCGGCTGTATGTACAGTCTCAAGAGGCATGCTGCTGTACATGACAGAGCTACAAAATATTTATCAGCTAATTTTAACAAACTAGAAAGACATGGCAATTCCTATCATTGTGATTGACCGGTAATAACCCTAAATAGAGGTACCAAGTTCACACAGGCGCAGAGAGAGAGAGAACTGAACTCTCATGCAGGAGGCGCCTCTCAAGCCATGACTTTACCATGATCAAAATGGGCTTCATGAGAACTTTTTAAATGGCAATTTAAATTAAACATCAATTATCCCAGTTTTCCAGACCACCTTAAAAATCACAGAAATTTTTTTTTTAATTTACAAACTGTAATTAAAGTTCTAATATTAACAACCTGTTAAATTTATACTCACAGGGGAACTGAACCAGGAAGCTCTGGTCCACTTCTTACCTCCTTACAGAATGCAAATGCCCTGGTGATACTATTCCAACAACACAGGTGACTGAAGAGTGAAGGGTAACCCTTGGGCTCCCTGAATATATGACTGTGTTTTCAAGTGTTTCCTATAGTAAGTTATGTTTTCCACAAATAAAACAGTAACAAGCTGGGTGTGGTGGCGCACGCCATTAATTCCAGCACTCGGGAGGCAGAGGCAGGCAGATCTCAGTGAATTGGAGGCTAGTCTGGTCTACAAAGGGAGTCCAGGACAGCCAAGGCTACACAGAGAAACCCTGTCTCGAAAAACCAAAAGACAAAAACAAAAACAAAAATAAAGACAAGAACAGATGCAGACTCGCAGGCATGCCCTTCACGCCAGCACACGGGGCCGTGGGTGCATGGAGTTACCGTTTACACCACATTCTGTTTCAAACAAACATCAAAGGGTGAACAGATTTCAGGGTTATATTCTCTTAGGATAAAAATCAAGATCGGTGTTATTTTTCCTACAGGCGAAATAATCTGCTAGAAGAAACAGACAAGAAGATGGATTCTAGAAACATGAAACCGTTTAGGTTGAGAGAAAACAGAAGGGGCTTTGAAAGAGTCCAGAAGGAACTAATCAAATACAAAAACCTGATGAAATCTGAGTAATCAGCGTTCTAAATTTGAAACTTTAACTAACAGCCCTCTCAGGTGAGCCGGGCCTCTGCCCAGGCGACTGGGGCAGGCATTTTCTCTGCCATTAAGAACAAAAACAAATCATCAGCCTCTGTTTTTCCGCAGTCCAGGTTCCAGAACCCCCATTTTCTCCCACACCCTCCAGAACTGCCGGCATCACTTTCGGATTTACTGAAATTGCTGTGAGCCACCCTCAATGTCTCTTTGAGAACACACATGGCTTTGTGATCAGGGCCTTCAAACCCACCCTCCAGGACCCACTGTCTTTTCCTTGCCACACACGTGGACCAGCCTGGACTCAGGCATGGCTTTTCTCTGCCCTGACTGCTATATCCCTCCTGATGATTCTTTGTTCTCCAATTCCCTTTCAACATACTTCGTGGCGAAAGAAAACACTGAGCGCCAAGCAGGATCCAGTCCTCTCTTCCACTGACTTGCTTCCTACCGTCAGACAGACACACTTTCACAGCCTGGAGGCTGCCTTAGTTCCACCCTCCTGCCTCTCTCCCCAACCATATCGTCCCTCAGCACACCAGACCACTCTCAGGCAAGATGTCTGCCTATTCTAATGCTTTTGTGCCGTGACTTTGTCCCCTCCAGCTGAAAGGGAGTATCACTTGCTTACCACGCCCCTGGGGGTTGGCAACTCTGCCCAACTATAACCCCCCTCCCCCGTTCCGCATTGAATCAGTTCTCCTCCACTGCCCAAGTCAGGGGTTTGAGAGCAAATAGAATTGTTTCCTCGATATTAACCACCAACGTCAGCGGGAAATGAAGAGTTAATTAAATAGAAATACAGTGGCAAACTGGGTATATTTACTTAGACTATTTCAGTGGGCCTGGGGACAAAAGGCAGCAGGTGTACAGCCTAGGACAAGCTGGGCCTCTGGCTGTCTCTCTTCCGGGTCAGGTGGGTTTATCTTTACTTGTATTGGTGGCATCACAGGTCGCCCCGCCCCCCAAGTTCTTACCCTAGCCTGAATCTGGCAGCCGCATCATGGGGTGAGCAACCAGCTTTCCCAGCTCTGGTGACGGGCTGGTTCTATACTGAAACTACTTTGGGTTTCAAATTATAAGTGAAATTAATTTTCCATCTAAAATTGCTGATGGCTTTGCTCAGGCTCTAGAGGCTGGGACTGGGACTTTGCAGCGAAGCTTGCAAGCTCCTGTGTCGGTTTGTGAGAATCCTGCCTTTTCCCTCTCCCCTCTTAACAAACTTTCAGCCAGGCTCTTCTCCACAGCTTCATGTGCCATTTTACATTTCCACCAGCTTTCTCCAACATTCCCACACTCGCTTTGATTTTGTGTGTTAGAGTACACAATTGCACAAACCCATCCAGTTGTGATGCTCCTGTGTGCGTCCCTGTAACTTATTACGTATCTAAGGACAGCTCTTGCCCCACTTCACCACAACAATTGGTTTGAATTTTAAAAAGATGGACTTTAAAATAATTTATTGGCTCTTTGTCCCATTTGCTGGGTTCCAAAGTCTTCCATGCAAACAGTGGAGGGTCGGCTGTGCCCGTCCATCGGGGTTTTCAGTAATTCATTTAAACTTTGATGGAACCGATTTTCAGTGTTTTCACTGATACGTGAAGTGTTTGGAAATTAAAGTGGTTTGCAGGCAGAAGGTTCATTTGTTCTTAAGACAGAGGCTCAGACAAAGCTCGCCCAGGACAGCCTGGAAAAGACTAGTGCAAAGGTGTGGGTTCAACTCCCAGCACCACACAAACGTGATGGGGCACACTTGCCGTCTGAGCATCCAGAAGTTCAAGGTCATCCTTGGGCCATACCTAGTTTCTAAAAAATAGTGTTAGCATTTCTGTCTAAAGTGCTACAAAGAAACCAGTTTCCAGGGTGGCTGCTGGTGTCTGTAGTTTCCTGTGACCTGGCTTTGCACGAGGCTGCTCATCACATGGCGGCCTCCCGTGCAGTTGCTTCCTTACCCAGGACGTTGGGAATAGACACTCCCTGGTGGTTGCTCAGCATGGAGCCCTGACTGTCTGATTCTCCTATGTCTTCTAATTCTGCCACATGTCTCCCTGGTCCTGATTTTCTCTCTCTCTCTCTCTCTGCTCTCTGTCTCACTTGTCACCGGGCACTAGAGGTGCAGCTCTGCCGTTACGTGTCTGCACGCGCGGCTCTCCCCTGTGCAGCGCCTGTCCTCACTTTAGCCCTCATTTCTTCTGAGTGCACTGATGTAATTGTCTCACGCCGCCATCTGCTCCTTTAAAAAAATCATTTCCACATATCCTTAGTTGATCATTCTTCAAAACCACCAGTTGCATTGCCTCGCTGAGGTTTAAAAGTGCAAAGGAACTCTACTTTGAGATAAAACTCAGTTTGCATGACATCCAGCCCTCATGTGGCCTTGTGGACCAAGGCTGTGCCGCCTCCTGCTGAAGCTCCCTGCCTCGCTCTACAGAAGCCTTCCGCCTGGAGGAACGGGGCGAGGGGAGGAGTTGGGGTGACAGTTGGATCCCAGAATCCTCCTCTACTGACCAAAATCTTCAGGAAGCTACCTGGCCTTGCGTTTTTAAGAATCTGTGATTGAAAAAAAAAAAAAAAAAGCTTCGTGAAAATTAACATCCTGGAACATTCTGGGGGAAAATATTTCAGTGAGGGGTCTTTTTTGCCCCTTTGGCAGCACCATTACCCTGTTGCTTACATTCCTCTCCTCTCGTGGGTTTGATGGTGTGAGTTCTCCAGGCTGCCATGACTGTATCTGGATCACTGGTAAACTTACTTCCTTTTTTCTAATACCCTTGTTCCAGGCCATGACAAGAAGGCTCCAAACTGACCAGCTCTTGTCCTTGCCCTGGAGAAAATCAGCCCTATGTCCCTTAGCTGTATGACTTCAACGGTTCTGACTGACTCCTTGTTTCAATTTTATTTGTGGATTTTCCTTCTTTAGGGGCTTTGATGAAAGTATTTTAATCTGAGTGCCACCAGATCCCTCCCTCAGAGGAAGGATAGCAGGTTACCAAGAAGAGACTTGATACCCTTTGAGTATATACAGGGGGAGGTAATCCCCCTCAGAAACAGTCATAGGGGAGGGGAATAAGGGGAAAATGGGAGGGAGGGAAGAATGGGACGATACAAGGGATGGGATAACCATTGAGATGTAACAAGAATAAATTAATAAAAAAATTAATAATAAAAAAAAAAGAATGGAAAGAGAAAGTCAAGCGACCGGGGGGTCTATGCAGAGAACTCAGCCCCAGGCGGGGCTGCAGCCAGCGCAGAAAGGGCTGTGCCCAATATCCAAGCAAGGCCAGAAGTGAACTTTTAGAAGGACAAAAGCAATGCCGCCCAGGAATCAACTTGCTGGTGTGAGGCGGGTAGTTTGTAGGGATAGCTTAGCAGCCAAGGACCCTTTCCCCACTCCTCAGCCACCTGCACAGAGCTCCAGGCACCCCACTCTAAACAAAGCAACTATGTATCACTCTACCCAAACAGTTACTATTAGCTCCCGAGAAACCTTCTGACTAGCCTCCTGTGGCCAGACACGTCCTAGAACTTACCCTGGAACTAGAAGCATTGTGCTGTTCCAGTCTGGACTGGTTTTATATGCAGAACCAGTAAGGCAACCTGCACCCACTGAAGGGTTAGGGGAAGTCCTTTACTTACTATCTCAGGCCTGTGCCTGACTAGACGTACATAGGAGTAAAGCTACATGTACCATGGGAAAGGTCACACAGTTACTACAGCTGTACAGCCCCAGACTGTCAACCAAAGCGAGAAGACATACACACTGTGCCCTAGCAAACAGCTCCTCCTCTTCCTCATCTTTGGAAAGAAGCCAAAAGGAAGGTACCTCAGAGCACATCAGAACAAAAGATGTTCACCGCAGTGCAAACACTGTTCATGTGACCATTCTAAACGTTAACAAAAGGAGTTAGGGTTAACAGTGAAGTCATTCCTGAGTTAAAAGCAATGACTTTTTCCATTCAAAAACTAATTCTATTAAGACAAAAATACATTCACTGTCGGTGTCATGTCCAATGTTCGACAACTAAATTAGCAAGAAGGCTTTAACACATTGCCCAGTGGGGAACAAAACCTCTTGGAAATAATAAATACAATATTTTTATTTGAATAGAGACCTGTTATTCTTGGCCAATCCACAAAAATATGTTTCTCTTTCTCAAAGTTCAGGACATTAATACCAAAGTCCCAGCCAAAGGGTTTTAAGTATTACTGAAGTGGGCCTGTTTATGATTAGCATACAAAGTTCTCAGGAAAATTAGTCCCTTTAGGGACTTATAATATGAGAAAGTCCAAAAACCTAAGTCCTTACTGATAGAATCAAAGGAGCATTCCTCTCTCCCCTCAAACTGTCTACAATTTAAGCTGGAAGAGACTCTTATAACGTTACATACTTAAAGAAAATACATACTATCTTAGTAATAAGATGTTTTTTATCAAAACGCTTGCTACAAAATATTTAAAGAGAAGAATACTTTCAAATATACAAATTATAAGCAGACATCCCTCAACAATAACAAATGTATTCAATAAAAGCATGTTTGGGCTGGCATGTCAATGTCCTGGAAAGAGACTCAACGCTTCCCCCAAAAGCCAAACAAACAAATGAAAGCACTCTGTGGAATGCATGGGACCTGCTTTTATCAAAGTCACCCACCCAAGGGCTGTGACAGAAAAGGAGTAGGCCACTTCCAGACGCTTACCTTGGGAAGAGGAGGGTGGAGACAGCGTCACCAATCAGAAGGGAAGAGGGGTAAGGACCAGCCAGTGTGTGAACTGCCAGAGGATGCAGGGACAAGGGAAGATGGGGCCAGGGCTGGGCCAGTGCAGCTTACAGAGTGGAGAATCAAAACCCCAAACATACATAGTGCCAGCACGAAGCAGAACAGAACTTCTGTACCCATTAGAACAGCCGGCCAGCACCGCACAGACACCATACAGAGGCAGACTTACTGTATGAGGAAGTCTCCCTTTGTAGCTCAGGATAGCCTCAGACTCTGACTCTGGGGTGCTGGGATGCTGGGTCACCTTAGCAGAGGCTCATCATCACTCAGTACTTCTCGGGCAAGTGAAGAAAAGCTAAGAGAAGGCAGTGTGTGTGTGTGTGTGTGTGTGTGTGTGTGTGTGTGTGTGTGTCTGGAGGTCACAGGAGGTAGCGAGGAGAATACATCACTAGCTCTACCGTCTCTGCATCAAGCAAGGCCTCAAGAGCATTCCGTCTTCTTCCTCAAGAGAAGCTCTTTTCGATGCATCGATGCATCAAGACAACAGAATGAAAGGCGGGCAAGAAGACCATACCGCCCTAATGTCGGATTCTTCCGTACCGGCCTTAATGTCGGATTCTTCCGCACCGGCCTTAATGTCGGATTCTTCCGCACCGGCCCTAATGTCGGATTCTTTCAAACACACACTACCCAATGCTACTATGTAATGCATGGTCTGAGGGCTCCAGGAAAAAAAAAGATGTTAACACAGAAATAGATTAAAATAGCACCTTGCCCTGTGATAGTATAACAGCAGGATTGAAAGTGTTTTAATTTGTTCACGTAGAATGTATGTACCTAAAATAATACTGACGGCCTAATTTCAAACTCATAACGTGGAATGAAGCTAGGCTGCAGGCTGCATCCTCAGCATGAGTAAGGCCCTGGGCTCCAGTCACAGACAACCCCGCCCCCCATCTCTGAAAAGCAGCACGTGACAAGCCTTTGAAAAGCAACATCCTTTTCCTGTCTCCAGAACTCCATCCACTCTTTAACAAATTATACCCAAGACAACTGACCTCTAATAGCAGGCAGGAGGTGGGAAGAAAATAGAACAATTCTAGCTAAAAGTAGAAAGAAAAAAAAAAGTCAAACATACGTGATTTAACCTGAAAACAGAGAGCAATATGGGTGGAGAGGTATGGGGGGGAGGGGAGGGGAGGGGGGAGGGGAGGGGGGAGGGGTCAGATGCCTGAGATTTAAGGATGAAAAGGATAGAAGTCAAAGGTAAAAATTTTTTGACAAAAAGTCTAACTTGATCTATGCAGACTTTAAGCATTTAGTATTTCTCAAACAGTACTGAACTTTCAAGATGAGCACTTGGGAAACAGACCAAGGCTGATCTCTGTGAGTTCAAGACCAGCCAGAGATACCTGCCAGGACCCTGTGTCACAAACATCAACACAAGCTGCCTTCTACTTGCCTGTGAAAGCATGGTACCATGTGAAAGGACACACAAGGACTCCTCACTGTGGCTGCAGGTGGGAAGGAGGGAGACACGACTTTGGGGAAGATGCATGCGTTTTCGCAACTTTCAAACTATGAACTCATTATCTGTAAAAATATCTAAATACATCTTTCAAACACACCTGAGAGGTGAAGGGGAACCAGAAACTGCTACATGCACCACAAAGCCCCCAGGGATGCAGGAGGTCTTGTCACCACAAAGCCCCCCAGGGATGCAGGAGGTCCTGTTACCACAAAGCCCCCCAGGGAGGCAGGAGGTCCTGTCTTAAAACAACTTAAAGGTGGAGAAGAGACAAGCTGGAGCTCGGGAGATGATTCAGAGGATGAGCACTTACAAGCAAGAGGGTTCCCGCTGCGTTCTCTGGGACCCACGCGAAAGCCAAATTGTCCTGGTGACCTGCCTACAGTCCCAGCACTCAGGAGGGAGACGGGGATCCATGCATTGGGCAGACTGGCTGAATCCAAAAGCTCTAGGTTGAGTGAGAGAGTACCTGCCTTGGTGAAATAAAGTGTGGGGACGATTAGGAGAGGTAAACACATCAACCTGTGACTTCTACGTACATGTGCACACGTGCAGACACACCTACACAAATGCATAATGCAAACACACACACACACACACACACACACACACACGGAACAAATAACAAAGTGTCATAGTTTCTGATATCTTAGCAGAAGTTCAAGGTCATCCCCAGATACAAAAGCAAGTTTGAAGTCAATCTGTAATTCATAAAAATCTGATCACAATGACAACGCTAACCGTGTGTCCGTGTTAATCCTACTCTGTCCAATAAGTTGCACTTGCTTCCTCCCACAGGTAAAGGGAAGACCTCTCCAGCCTGAAACTGCCCATACTCAGTAAGAAACAAAAAATGAGAACATCCCTTAAAATTGGTGTGGGATCATTTTCCTATCTGAATCAATTTAATTAACTTGGCCACTTTTTGTGGAATGTCATAACAGACACTATTTCCTTAGAAAATAACTCCAAGGGAGGAAAGATGGCTCAGCAGCTAAGAGCACTGGCTGCTCTTCTGGAAGACCTAGCTGTGGTTTCCAGATCCACAGGACAGCTAAGGACTGACTAGACCCAGTTCCAGAGATTCTGACGCCCTCTTCTGACCTCCTTGGGCACTGCATGCACATGGTACATGAACTTCACACAAGGAAAACATCAAAAACACTAAATAAAATAAAATAAATGTTTTTAAAAGTGACAATTTCAGGGTCTGGAGAAACGGCTCAGTGGTTAACACAGCTTATTGCTCACAACCCCCTCTAACTCCAGTTCCCAGTCATCTAGCGCCCTCTTCTGGCCTCCACATGCATGTGCACACATATAGGACGCTCACAGGCAGGCATATGCACATCAATAAAAAAAAAGGAAGTATTTTCAGAGAAGGGGAGGCCTATACAGGGTAGCAACCCACCCTGACACCTTAAGGACTAAGCACTCTCCCACTGAGGCCAGACAGGGCAGCCTGGCCATTGGAAAGGGATCCAAAAGTAGGCAACAGAGTCAGAGACAGCCCCTACTCCCATTGTTAGGGGACCCACATGATGAACAAGGTGCTCAGGAGCTACATATGTATAGGCAGCCTAGGTCCAGGCCATGCGTGTTCTTTGGTTGGTGATTCAGTTTCTGTGAGTCCCAAAGACAGATGCGAGCGGGGGAGTGGGAGTAGGGGGGGGGGGAGATGTGGGGCTGGGAGGAGGGGGGTATGAGGATGAGACTCGGAGGAGAGAAGTGAAGGGGCTGGGATCAGACTGTAAAGTGATTGAATAAATTAAAATTCTCAATCTTTAAAATAAAAAAAAGTAATTTCAAAATCCCAACCTATTTTTCATATCAACTATCTACCCATATGATAAGTGTTTCTTAGGGTACTGAAAAGAGAAAGTAATCTCAAAGAGCTAAGTCCTGTGTATAACATATTAATGACATTCCAGAATACATTGATAGCATCTGTAATTCATATATCCTGCCCATACTGTAAGAAAGAAGCAAGCAAACAAGAAGCCTCTACAGCTAAGTTTTCCCAGCTTGCAAGTGGGCGGGGCACGGCAACCGCAGGTGGGCGGGGCACGCGTTCATATTCTAATGAGAATGAAAAACAACAACAGCCCTGGACTCCAAAAGTTCTGAGACTAAATTTACAATGTTTTCAGTATAGATTATTAACTGTTAGAACCAACTCCAGTGTTTATAAATTATCCAACGTAATGAAATATTTGTTCAGCTACTGTTGGCAAATTAAGCAGAAAATTCATGTCACTTTAGTTATAAACAAGAAGAATAATATTCCTTGATGATTAAACATTTTACTAGAGCTAATAGAATTGACAAGTGTCTTGGGCTTATAGCATTTTGGACTTTCTTTTTTTCTCTCTCTTATGTCCTTTAAGAACCTCATTTAACTGGGTCACGGCAGCTCAGCAAAGCTCAGACAGACTCTGGGCTCTTCCAGGATTAACCAGGACCAGCCCTCAATCAGCAGACCTCATTAGGACACACAGCCAGCCAGAAGCAGCTGATGGTGCAAGCAGCTTAGCACGCACATCCGAGTTCAATTAGGAGGCTGTCCCCAAGGAAGCACACAGGCCAGCACTTGAGATAAGAAAGGCGGTGCCCTCCATCATTTTCAAAGAGGGAAGGAACATGGCTTCGCCTAGACAGACTTTCCATCTCCCCTCAGCCCGTGGGTCTGTCCTCTGTAACACATTTTCAGTCTTTTCTCTCATAGGCAGATGCTAATACCACAAGCAATGTTGTCACAGAGTATCAATGGTGTAAACACACAAATTCTGTATAGAGTGTGTGTGTGTGTGTGTGTGTGTGTGTGTGTGTGTGTGTGTGTGTTGGCTGTTGGCTGTTGACTACCTCTGGAATTAACTAAAACCCAAGCTTCTGGGTTGGGTGTAACCGTGAAGGAGCCTTCTTGATTGGATTATTTGAGATGGGACTATGTGAGGTGTTAGGACCTACCTTAAATCTGGGCTGCGCCGTGTGGTGGCAGCCTACATAAAAGACGTGGACGAAGGGTGCACACACTTCCTCTTTGCTGGCTTGCCCTCACTCTTGGTAGCAAATTCATTCCTCCACTGGCATTAGAGCCGATTCTCCAAGATTCCTTTGTGTGCTGAGGACCAGCTGATCACATCCAGTCTCAGGGACTGAACAAACATTGTCCTCTTGGACTTCCCACCAGGAGACAGCCGTTGTTGAAATAACTGCATTAGAATCTGCAAGCCGCTCTAATAAACCCCCTTGGTATGACCGATGGAAGATGACAGATGACAGACAGACAGATATGTAGGTGATAGATATAGAGGGTTCGTTCTAGCAGCTCGCTTTCTCTAGAGAACTTTGGCTAATATAATGTTCTGCCTACACGCTACAACGCTGGGGGACAGAAACGCAGCCTAGCATGCATGGGGTGTCCTGGGTTCCAGGCTCCTGAGCCACAAGAACTGTGGGTAGGGATTTATGCCTGTAATCCCACTACCCAGGAGGGGCAGACGGTGAGATCATAAGTTCAAGGCCACCCGGGCCACACGCTGAGCCTGAGGTTAGCCTGGTTTCCTGGTTGGTTTTTTGTCAACTTGACACAAGTTAGGGTCATGAGGAAAGGAGGATCCTCAGTTGAGAAAATGCTTCCTTCATCTTGCCTACAGGCAGATCGGCAGGCATTTCTTTAATTAGGAGGGACTGATGTGGAGGCAGAGCCAGCCCTCGGCAGGTGGTCCTGGGAGGCCAGTAAGCAGCATTCCTCCACGGCCTCCTCTGTTTCATTCCTGCCTCAGTGTCCCCTGATTATAGACTGTAATCTGTAGGCCAAATGAACCCTACCCATCCCAAGTTGCTTTTGGTCACTGTGTTTTACACAGCAACAGAAGCCCTGACTGAGGTGTCCCAAAAATAAAGAGCGGAAAAGCCCCACTGGTTAGTTACCATTCCAACGGCATTATGACACTGTTGACATAATACACTCTGCAAAACCTACCATAGCAGGGACCACCAAAGTGTGGAACTGTGTGACACCTTTTCCCCCTCAACTTGTTGAAACTTGCGTAAAGGCTTCTTCCGTGCTGCAGACAGGAAAAGCACAGTGCCCGGGCTGCATCTACATGGGCACCCGGAGAAGCCAAGGTGAGCTCACGTCAGTAATGTGACCAGGGAAGGGGTGGTGGTGGTGTGCAGAACCATGGCCGCCATCCTGTTCCAGATGTGGGCCTGGGGAAGGATCTCTGTCAAGGGACCGTTTGACATGACAGAGGAAGACGCAAGCTCCTGTGTTCTAAGGGGCAGAATCTGGTGTGAAGACGGCTTAGGAGAGGCTCTAGTTGAGCACACACCCACTGAAGGAGAGACTGGAGCAGACAGGCTTACAAGGGAGAAACCAGGTGCCTGACCAGGGCAGACAGGAAAGCACTGAGGGAATGGAGGGAGTGGGGGAGGCCGGGGAGTGTGAGCACCCACAGGTAAATCAAGACATCTAAAAGATGAGGGTGCAGCCACACCATACTTCTATTTCCTAAGTAAAGGTTAAAGCACGAAAGGGCCACTTAATAAATTTCTTCTGAGAACTGAAAGGATTGAAAAGACAAGAGAACACATGCCTAACCAGAGGCCTTAACTAACACCGCCACCACACACCAACGTTACGCTTTCATTTTGCAGCTAGGAAATTGCAACTCTTGAAGAAAACCAGGGGAGGGGGTAGGTTTGAGCTTTACCTCCCAACCTCAGAAAGATTAAATCATTAAAAAATAGGAACAAACTAGTATGTGCTTAGCAGAGGGGAAGATAAAACCTACTGGCATGTAAGAAGAAATTCAAATGTCCTGGCCCAACAACCCCTTCAAGTGGACGCTGTATAAAGAAGTGAATTTCTTGTGCTGGAGAGACTCCTGGGTTGGCAGTGAACTTAAGAAGCATTGCTAAGGGTCTCACCCCAGACGTGAGCATCATAAAAAGCAAAGGGGAAAAAGTCCCTCACCAGGGGCTGGAGAAATGGCTCAGTGGTTAAGAGCACAGTTTGCTCTTCCAGAGGTCCTGAGTTCAATTGCCAGCAACCACACGGTGGTGCCTAACTATCTATAATGAGATCTGGTGCCCTCTTCTGGTGTGAGGGCATACATGCAAGCAGAACACTGTATATGTAATAAATAAATAAATCTTAAAAAAAAAAAAAAAGTCCCTTACCAATTCAGAACCATTAAAGAAATAATATAAATTTCTACATATATATGCATATATGTCTACATATAACTACATATATATGTCCAAACCACAGGGTACACAGGTAGCAAAAAAACCAAAACCACTGAATTAATAACTTCAACACTTAAAAAGGGACATTTTTCAGAACTATTCCAAGACCAAGTTGATTGTGATGGGGAAAGCCTACATATGAACTGATTACACAAAAACAACAACCAAATCCTTTTTTAAAAATAATTTAAAATGCCTTGTGAATGACTCACATTCTCCAGGCAGGCTATCAGAAATAGGTACTGAAAAGAAGATACTATAAGATAGAAACGTTGCTGTAATTTATTAACTAGCATTCCTAGAAAAAATAAGAGGTTGTTCTATCCCCTCTTAAAACACAGAAATAAACAGCAAACGTTAAAGAGAGTGAGAACCAGATGTGTGGATAATGTGCTCACAGCAAAGAGAGACTTGATTTCCTCATCATCTGAGTACAAAGCTCCAACAAAGGGCTCTAAGGCTGACTGCGGTGAGCACAGGAAAAGCCACCTGAAGGTCAAAGATTCACGAAATGATGTGTCTTTACCCATAATCTCCAATATCTACAAGGCTGACTATCACAGTGCATTCTGGGAACGCTAAGACTCCACAGACATGACACCACACACCACCTGACTGGTTTTCACTCAGAATTTCTGGCTCTCCTCCTGGCTCCCTGCAGGCTTTCGGCTCCATCAATCAAAGAAGAAAGTAGTAGTCATAGCCAGTAAGAAGGACAAAACAGGCTGAGGGGTGGGGCTCAGTGGTACAGCGCTTGCCTGGTAAGCACAAAGGCCCGAGTTCTGTCCCCCCACACTACATTAGAAGTTGGGCTTGGTGGTGCATAGCTGTAATCCCACAGAGCAATGAAGGCAGGAAGGATGGATGGATGGATGGACGGACGGACAAACAGACAATAAAGAAAAAAATCCTGACAAGTAGCACTTGAAGGGCACAGCTGCCTCCCAACTCCATCAGATCACAGAGACCCATATGCTAACCAAGTAGCCAAGCAAAAGTGATCAGAAGGCTTGGAGGGTTCCAGCATGCATAAATGGAACCTTTACATTTAATTCTACCACAACTACGTATGTATGTATGTATGTATGTATGTATGTATGTATGTACGTATGTATGTACGTACGTTTGTATGTATGTGCCTCAAAACAAAAGGAGCTATAAAAGTAGGCACAAGGACTAACACTAAATTAATTCTAATGTCAGATTATACTCTTCAGGGGTGAAAAAAAACCAAAACTAAAACTGATTTAAGAAGATTAAATTGTATTCTAATTCTGATAGGACGCCACTGAAGCAAGAATCCAATTCTGAAAGGGCGTTGACTGGGGCTGGCAGTGAGCCAGCTCAGCATTCCAAAATGGGATTCAAGACAGTAAGACCAGGGCTGGGCTGCAGCTCAGCATTGGAGCACTTGCCTGCCCTGTGGAAGGCCCTGGGTTCTAGCCCCAGCCCTACCATAAAACAGCCCTTTCTAAAAGGTCACTCACTACTCCATACATCAGCCTTGTCGTCCCTAAAATGAAGAGAGAGGGGAGCAGCCTCCGGTGAGCGTCAGAGCGCAGAGCTGACTGCGCTGGACCTAGGTGACATCACTCAATCTTCAAGCACAATGGCAGTGCCAGTCCCCAAGTGCACAGAGGGGACCTACAGAGCTCACACACAGCAAGAGAGCTGAGAGTCCAGACTCACTCACATCTGCTTGCCTGAAACACAGGTTTTCCAAAGCTGACACATATGTCACAAATTCACTGTCCACTCTTGTGAAAGGGTAAAATGTTTCCTTTCTCTCTGGGAGAAACAAAGTGTCCTGCCTGTTACCAGAAAGGCTTTCCCAGGAATGCAGGGTGTTGGGAGCAGAGCATTCATCCCGGCCCTTTGCCATCCTGCGCTCCACAGGATATTGGTAATAAAAGCAGAGAGTATGTAGGAAGGAAAATAATGTATGGGACCTGACCAGGAGCCTCCCAACCCCTGCATCCTAAAACAAACAATGTTACAAATGCCTCATAATAGCAGCCGTTTATTATCAAGCTACGACAAAGTAATTTGCAACACAGCAACAGCAGGGTGAGAAGACAGCTCTCCCAAAATGTTGGTTTGGGTTTTATTTTTGGTATTGTAAATAGGATAGATTTCTGCTATAATAAAGTGTCTAGCAGTCTATAATAATAACTAAATTTAATTTTAAAACAGTCTCGATGGTTTTAACTTTCACATTCAGTGCTGTTAGAGAAACACAATTGTGTTTTGCTTCTGCACAAGTTTTGCAAATATTTGCTGAATGAGAAATAATATTAATAAATCTTTCTTTTTAATAGAAAACAGGATTTAGTGGCGAGGAACTTGCATTTCTCCAACCAACATTTGGCAGCACCAGCTATTCCCACTCTGAACCGCTTCCACAGGGCTTCCGTGTTTCCACGTTGTGACCCATGAGTCAGCTCACTAGCCAGTCCACAGCTGCTGTGACCAGGTTTCTGAGTGAGCCATATCCTAAATTTGTAATTACAAAATAAATATCATTCAGTACACTGGAAACTTATTTTTCTTTATGTCATCTGGGTAGTACTAGGACTAAGGAAATCGGGCTTCTTTGTCTCTTTCTTCTAATTTGGAGAAGACATAAATTTAGGAAGCACTTGGAAAGAAAAGGACACTTTAGAAATCTAAGGTGATCTGTTAACAAACGCAACTGTGGCTAACTGTGTACACACAGGAGCCACAGCCTGTCTACCCAAGGTACATGCCAGTTTACAGCATCAAGTTAAAACATCCAGGTGCACATGCCTGCACACCCGTGTGACACAGCTCAGTCACTCCTGGCATTGAGCTTTTAGGCATCCCACTGGGAAGTGAGAATGCCTCAGAAGGGCCTCAGCTAGTAACACTGTATCCTCAGACATGCAGGCAAGTGTTTCCTCTTCAGCACATTCCACCAATTAGGTGAGGTTTTCCTAGATGGGAAGAGCCCTAAAACACGGGTTTTCCTCAAAGGTCAGGCCAGTCACTCCCAGCACAGAGCGGAAATGGCGGCTGGAGGGGCCTCAGAGCTCTGCTCTCTCTGCCTCTGCTAATTGGGTTCAGGCCTGCTCGAGACAAGGAAGGAAAATGGCAGGCTCCCAATTAGCTTGCATTCCCTTAAGGTCCCTCAGCTTCCTAGCCCTAACTTCTTGCAATCAAGAGCTTCTAAGGTTTGTGCCAACTCGTATGTAGATTTTATCAGTCGCAACAAAGCACAAAGAAACGGGAAGGAACATGGTCAGCTTATGATGCGTTATCTGCCAACATTAAAAAAATATTCTATGCACAGTCAGGAAAAATGATATGTTTGGAAAGATTTCCAAGTTCTTAAAACACTTTCCAACATCAAAACTAAGAGTTTCTCTGCTCTTTCAGCTTCCTGGTTTCTCAGAGTAAAAATTCCCAAAGCAGGAAAACTCAAAAAGCGGTACAACAAACATGTCACTTTTAGGCTTCTCCTGTTTCCTCTGAGAAGACTCAAAAGGAAGAGATCCCAAGATTAACATTAAAAGGGGGGCACTTCCTGAAAGATGCACAGCCCTTGGCCTCTTGGGCATCTCATTTAGGACTGAGACAGAATATTCTGAGCAAGGTGAGCTCATCACTGCAAAGCCAGACCCCGTGTCTGGAGACCAAGTCCAGCCTGGCCCCTAGTGCAGGCCTCAACAAAGGCCACAGCCCCTGCTGTGCTGTCCAAGCAAAACCCAGCGATCTCCTCACAAAGGGAAAGACTTCTCCATTATGCGGATCGGCGTGCGCATCCGCCCCAAGAAGAAGACATCATCTGCCTTCCGAGTGCCTGCTAGCTCAGCAGCAAAGCACTTACTTGTGCTATGGGTGTCTGCTGAGTATTACCACTGGCAAATCTGCTGTGGTCACGACTGCCTGAGAGAGAGAGAGGACAAAGAGAGAGAGAGAGAGAGAGACAGACAGACAGACAGACAGACAGACAGACAGACAGAGAACTCTCTAGTAGAAAATGGAGCAAACATGAAACTACCAGAAACATAAAATTCTAAAACTTTCCGACCTCCTCGGTTCAAATGGTGTCTCTGCAGGGAGGCAGCCATCAGTTTGACCCTGGTGACCCTAACTTGACAAGGCAGAGGACAGTTTCCTTTAACCCTACATTTCTATACCTTCATAATGCAATTTTCCTAGTCGTATTTTCAATAGCAAAACTAAAGAGAAGAGGACTCTTCAGAAGGGGCACCAGCGTCAAGCCCAGGCGATGGATGCATGGAGAACATCTAACTAAGCACATACAATTAAAGGACAGACAGCAGCCGGAAGGGTGTCCGGTGAGGAAAACAATCCGTCCTTGTTCCCCTGCAGGAGCGGCAGTGCCTGCTTCTGGCAAAAACCATAATCTGACTTCTGTTGTGTTTTGTTTTTGTGGTCCTTGGCCATTAAACAGAGTCAGGTGTGGCTAATTGTACTGCTGCTGAGAAAGACCAAATGCCTTCCCCCAGGTGTAGCCTTGCTTGTGCCAGATTTAGTGGGCGGGTCAGCATTTGTCGAGCCTCTGCAGAGGAAGATGCTTCTAAGCTCAAGACTGAAGGAAACCACTTCCTTCATGTTCCTACCTATCAAGTATTTCAAACAGCCTCATGAGGGGCAAACGGAGGCTCGGTCTTCGAGAAGATGTGCGGTTTCTCAGTTCAATACCTTTTGATAAAGACAAACTTTTTTATATCAAGTTCACAAAGAGAAATGAAGTTACTCGTGAGAGCAAAGATACAGTTCTGTGATTACATCACCAGCTTTCAGAGACCCGGGTTGCCATTTTTTCCTCCACATACTACAATAAAGAAATGTCAGACAGCACATCAGCCAACCGCTGGCTGCCCGCCAACGGCACAGAGCAAGGACTGGGACTTTACCTGTTCTTGCTTGTCCAGCCAGCGGTCCACCATTGGGTGGGTGGCACTCAGGGAGGAGCGGGCGTTGTCTCTCTGGAACTGGTTGGACCAGCTGCCAGGATCCCGTGGGAGGCTCCTGTAGTTTTCATCTTTCTATTCAAAATGAAACAGAAGGGGCATCTTTGTAAAAACACAGACCTCACAAATTAACGGCCCTCACTTGGGTTTTCTGACGTTGAGGAGAATTATTCGAGGTATTTGAAATATTTTCCCAAGCATGTACAAAATGGTAGATTGAAGACATCCCATCTAAGTCAGATGCCAGGGTAGAGGAGTTTGATGGAAGAGCGGGAAGAGCTGCACAGAAAGCACACAGTAGCCTAAGAGACTGCATAGCTCCTACTCCCAAGTCGACTTCCAGCCAAATGTGCATACAAAAAAAGTGAGGTTTGTTTCTAGAGACTCGCTTCCTCAATCACGCCATTTCCTCTGTTTCTTTTCCATTATTATGATCATGAGATACTGTCAATAAGTTATCAAAATGGTGAAAACAGGGAAAAAACAATGCATTTTATTCTTCTTTGGATTCTTGAAGTTTTAGGCAAAACAGTAAGATTCTCTGGGCTTTTCTGCAACTTACATCACAAGCTTGCTGTCAAGATTGACTTAAATATCAAGAAAATGCCAGCCTATCATAATACTGGATGCATGAGAGAGAAATATTGTTCATTCTGATGTGGTTATGACAAGCAACGTGAGTGTCTGCTCACTGAGTATCTGCTCATGTGAGTATCTGCTCACTGAGTTTCTGCTCACGTGAGTATCTGCTCACGTGAGTATCTGCTCACTGAGTATCTGCTCACGTGAGTGTCTGCTCACGTGAGTATCTGCTCACGTGAATGTCTGCTCACGTGAGTATCTGCTCACGTGAGTGTCTGCTCACTGAGTTTTCAATGCAGCATAGAAGTACCAAACACAACGTGATCCTGAATGCTGCTTTCAAATACCAAGTTGTAACAGTAGGTTTTAACTTTTGAGCTGCAAAATATTGATTTCCATTTTCTAAGAAAGGAAAATTGTAAGATTAAATAGGGGAATGAAGTTTTTTTGGGTCTATGTTAGATAGAAAGTGTTTCCAACAAGAACACTTTAAAACTGCTCCCCTCAGTTCAGCTCAGGCTGTGAGAGAGGATAGAAGTCTCCATAATAACTGTAAACACACTATGCAATATTTGCATTATTATTATTCATTCACTCTGTGTGTGTGTGTGTGTGTGTGTGCGTGTCTGTGTATTTGCAAGTAAGCTTGGCTGGTGGCAAGTGTGTGGAGGCCCAAGGTCAACCTCGTCGTCTCTCATGTCTCTCTAGCACCTCTTTTGAGCCAGTTCCTCCTCCCAACCCCGCCTCCTCCCACTCCCTCCCGCCCTCTCTCTTTCTACCCCTCTTGCCACCAAACTTCTGCCTTGTCCTTCAGCTAGACTGACTTGCCAGTGAGCCCTGGGAGTCACCCATCCCCTCCTCCCTCAGCGCTGGGGTTGCAGCCATGCGTGCTCTCAGGCCCGGCTCTCGGGAGGCAAACCTGGCTGTCATGCCTGTGCTGATAGCTATGCCTCCCCCTACGAGGGCTGTGTACCATAGACCCCATCCCGACGGGCCAGGGCAGGGTTCTCTTCTACCATAAAATACAGCAAGCATAAGGAATGACTCACAAAAATAAACAAACCTGTATTTGTCAGCATGGGCTTTGATTCGCAAGTCCAAAGACTTTTTATTAAACAATCTTTTAAAACTTGGTGGCTACTGGGGCTAAAGAGATGGCTCCGGGGTCAGTTTCCAATACCCACATGATGGCTAACAACCGCTTGCAACACCAGTCCCAAGGGATCCAATGCCCTCTCCAACCTCCACAGGCACCAGACACATTCAGACAGACAGGCAGGCAGACACTGAGACATAAAGTAAAAACAAGTAACATGTTTTTCAAGGGGAGAAAAAAAACCTTGGTGGCTAAAATAAATATTACCAGGAAGTACCTTTCACTAGAAAATCCCTTTATAATGAATTCAGGGAAGTGGTAAGGAAAACATCACCACAAATGTGCCAACAGGAAATTCAAGTCAATCCGAAAGGGTGAGAGTGCTAGGGACTAAATGCCAAAGGCCCACAAACAGAAGAATGGTTTGGTCTGACTTTCATGTCAGCAATGGTGGGGCTGTGGCTGGCTACAAGTTGGCTCCACTCTCGCCCGCCACCTGATCACTGAGGTCATCATTAACAGCGCCCCTAGCAGAAGGCAAACCAATGAATGGACTCTAGAGAGGCCTGCCCTGTGTCTTCAGCTGGGAGCCTACCTCAGAGAAACCAACAGAGGCAGCCAATGACAGCATGTTTGACACGTCAGAAAACTGCTGAGGCTTGGCAGCTGACTTAGTACAGGGCAAACAAAGCATATGGGACGGATGATGAGACAGTAACGTGAAGGCTGGGCCTGGACCAGGAAGAAGGCAGCATGAAGAAATAAATGGCTAAAGCTAAACAGCCCCTGAGCAGACTCGTGCCTGAAAGATCTGCATCTGACTTTTCTCTCCAGCTTCCTCTACAATCCCCTCAGCTGCCAATTCCTGTCTACGCAATGCTCTCTGTGGAGATTCCGCGGACCTGTACCTCACACCTCGTGTGGTGTGCTGCACTGGTTGCCACCCAGAGACACTTGTTCCAGCCTTGTCCTCTCTAAAGTGTTCTATGCCATCCTGGGGCAGAACTTCCCACAGTGTTTGATGGGTCACACCATGCCTGTGGTGACCAGAAGAGCCTTTCGGCAGCCACGCTGGCTGCATCTCACACCTCTTTACCGCCACTCTGGCTTGGCTTTGCCCTTTTCTTTCTTTCTTTTTCTTTTTCTTTTCTTTCTTTTTTTTTTTTTTTTTTTTTTTTTTTTTTTTTTCCCTGGTTTTTCAAGCACCCAGCTTACTCTGACTTTTCTTAAGTCCAATTTCTGAGACACAACTACTGGGGAAAAAAACTTGCCATTCTTCCAAGCCAGTAATTGCCTTTAACTCCCCCGTTTTCTCCCTTCCCCCTTCTCTGAGAAAGCCCTCAGGTCCTAGTATGCTATGATTTCTGTCACTGTGGTATTCTAATTTTAAATCAAAGTTTAATTTTCAAAGTTGCTATTTTCTACCATTTCATTAAAGCCTGGGCAAGGTCACCATTCACCTTTGTGACCCTGAGTGTGCAGCACAGTAGCCTGCACTGGTGTGACCCTGAGCGTGCAGCACAGTGTCCTGCACAGGTGTTGACACCCTCCTTGAATATGTTGTATTTCCTATTCCACACGATTTTGGAATCCTCGAACATGGCGAAAATATTCTTGTAAGTTTCTTTTACAGTTGCTAAGAGGATGGTGTAAGGGGTTTTAGGACAAACCTCAGCACAAATGTAGTGACTGTGTTTCCAGATTTTACTAAACAACATACTTGTCTGTTTCAGTTCAGTGTCACACCTACAGCTTACAATGCCTATGCCAAATGTGATTACTTCTAATTACATCGAGCAATGGTGGGTTATTTCTCCACTTAACTCAATGATGACACAACTCATGCAACAGGGTCCTGACAGATAACCACATTAAGGGAGGTTATGGCTAAAGATCAAAAAAGACCTGTCCTCTTTTATTGTATCTGATTCTGTACGGTACAGAGAACTCTGGAAAGTTAATAGATAAGTAAAACAGACATTATCTTCCCACAATAAAAGAGTATTCCCAATTCATGGAGAAGCCAGCAGTAAATCTGTGCACTGAAGCCTGTATAAAGACTTGCAAATTACAGCACTTTTAGTTACTGATTGAGTAGAGAAGCTGAAAAAGTCTTTTGATCCCCATGAAATATCTCCTTTATTGTGTTACTAATATGAAGAAATGACACCCAGAGAGCAACACAAACTATTTCCAGGGTAGTTAAGCAGAACCTAGCAGCCTGGGTTACCCATCGTGAGAAGGTTCAGCAGCTACCTTGTAAATAAGGGCTTGGAGTCTAGCACTTGTCCCCAGTGTGGGACCAATCCCACCCTCACTAAAACATTTACAAATAAAGAAAGCAATGGATCCCATGCCGAACATAGTCCAGGCTGGACACTTCTTTTGCAAAATGCTTGGGGCTGGTATTTTAGCCACCACCACCACCACCCCCACCCCCACCCGGATCTGAGACACGCTTGAAGCTCCTTGGGCATGAGAACTAAGCACAATTTCACTTAGTTTTCATTCATGCCCTGAGAGTCGAATCACCTGGCAGCAGAGACCAAGAGAGAAGGAGATCTGAGGGAGAGTCAAGGGGCCTGCCTGCCCACCGCCTTCAATCCTTGCATTAGTTCCATGGCCACTGTTGCCCTTGTTCACGGGCATCGAGAACAGCACCCCCAGCCTTCCAGTGTGCACTGAACACCAGCATCTCCCTGAGAGCCCTCCAGGCCTCCCAGTTAGATCACAACTGCTGAGGTATCCAGCCTCGTGGGCTGAACAGGTTCCGGGGTCTCAGGTGCCACTGTTGTACACCCTGCCTGACTCATGCAAGCCAGTCTCAGAGAGGCCCCTTGCGATAGATAGATAGATCCATTCAGGCCCCTTGCGGTAGATAGATAGATCCATTCAGGCCCCTTGCGGTCGATAGATAGATCCATTCAGGCATTTCTGTTACATTTGTATAGGCCTACCACATCAGCGATAAACGGCTTGATCATGGGTGACTCCAGCAGGGCAAGACGAGGTGTTCTCTGTGTTTGCATGGCTTACCCTACATGCATGGCAATGCTGAGGTGCAGCCGTCTTACCTCTGACTTAGTTTTCTAAAGTATGGTCAGTAGTTGGTGGCAATGTTCCTCTCAGGCAAGAAAACCATGCCTAGGAACACAGACCAGCATGGGCCAGAGATAGAAATATGGCTGGATCCTGTATAAAGAGGGCCAGGCAAACTCCTAGAGATTCAGGTGTGAGGGAACTAAAAAGGCAAGATCTTAGCAGACCAACGCAGAGAGCAGACCAGGACAGCAAATACCCAGACTCACTTAGGCTCTTACGTGTGGAGCGCTTTCCCCAATTGTTCCTCATTCTCTTCAGTAGCCCAGAATGTCAGCAAATTCTCTTATGCACTTTTCTTTTTCAGGGCCAGGGGTCAAGGCTAGGGTTTGCACATGCTGTGCCTCAATCTCAGCTCCACCCGGGCCCCCCACCCCCAGCCCTCAAAGTATGATTTGAAGCTGGGAGGAACTCCAGAGAGCATCCAAGTTAGCACCTTCTCTCTGAAGGAAGAAACGGACCAGACAAGCTAAGATGCGGCCCACCGGGCGGGTCCTGGGCGATCACCACTGCACTCCATTCCTCTGCAGTGTCAGTAAGAAGCCACAGCTCCCTCTCCGGCTCCCTGTACGTAGCTCACATGGGAAATATAAGTGTTTCTGATATCCAGTGATTCCTACACCCTGACCTCCTAGGCTTTTATACAGCAGGTGCAGTGAAGCAATTACACAGCCGCCACTGGTGAATTATATTTATGGTAGCGATGGCTGGCGACCAGCACAACTACCTAGTCTTCAGAACAGGCACAGTAAAGTGTCTGCTTTAAAACTGCCACATTGAAGAACCTCTTTCCATGTGCAAGAGTCTCTTCTTCCTCTTGGAAAACAAGCCAGTGGGAGGGACAAGGAGGACCTGAAAGGAGAATTGACTTTTTTTTCCCTGAGTTACAGAAGTACGTTCTCCTGACTATGCGCAGAACAGAGCTAGGAGAGCAGCCAGTGATAACAAAGGCTTTCATTGTCTCATTCGCAAGGTCTTTCAAAGAAAGCAACATGGCCACTTGACGTTCCTGAATGGACAGAATTGACAGTCAGCCAGGGTGACAGCAGAGAGAGCTGAACCACCTACCACTCCAAGCACACGCTTGTCTTAGCTTCCTACCGCTGTGATAAAACACCGTAGCCAAGAGCAACCTGGGGAGGAAACGGCTCATCTCTGCTTACACTTCCGTCACTGATGGAAGTCAGGCCAGGGACCTGTGTGCAGGAAGGACCGAAGCAGACACTCCTCACGAGTGTTGCTTTCTAGCCTGTTCCCCATGGCCTTCTCAGCCTGTCTTCTTGACCCACCCAGGATGCCCACCCCCATCCCCACCGGGGCTGGCACTGCCCTCAGTAGCATAGCCACATTGACAAGAAGCCCTACAAACTTCCCCACCAGCTAATCTTACTGGAGACAGTTCCTCAACCAAGATCCCCTTGCTCGGGTAACTCTAACTTGAGTTAAGCTGACAAACTACACAGGTCAGCTCTGTCAATTCAGTGTAAAAGAAGAAGTCAAAACGGAAATACTTCGTATCAGACTGAATGTGGAACAATCTGAGAAGAGCCTGGGGGTGTGGATGTGCACGTGTTAGGGGAGGGGGCGTCCTGCTGGAGACAGAACCTAGGCCTTGGCATATGCTAGGCAAATGTTCTTTCATGGAGCCACGCCCCACCTCCTGGCTCATCTTCTTGAGCTACAGTAAAACAAAGAGCACTGTTTGATGACTGCCGGTCAACTCTGAAAAACAAATCAAAGTCCAAAGCAACTTCCAAGCGCTCTGCAGTGCCGTGTACTCCTGAATCTGAAGGTGGGAAATATGTCTCTCCACATTTCAGCTTCTTTCATAAACAATCAACTCTAAATGTTTTGGTCTTGAATCTAATAGTAGGAATAAAATTGCATATTGCCTTGAAATCTTTCAACACAGTGCCAGGGGAAGGCAGTGTCGTGCTAGGAAGCACACAGAAGGCATGAACAGTAGGCACAGCCCACCGTGTCTCATTCCCACCATTGTCCAAACACACACAGGTAAGTCTTCAGATGAATTTACCCGCACACTTTCCATCTGACCTGGATTTACAGAAATCATTCAAAAATCAAGATACCCGTGTCGTATGCCATCAATCTGCCAAAGCAAACAATTAACGCTCCTTTCTGAAAAACTTTTAAGCTGAAAAGGTCTGGATGGACTGACAGAAGCGATGGGGAATTTCAGCGCCAGCTCCTTCCTTGGCTATCATATCCTCGGCTTTAATTGTCCAAATGCTTCCTTGGGTAAGCCATGTCCATGGCTCATTTCTAAAAATGCTTATCCATGTCACAATCCTGGCCGGCACACTGCTCATAAAACAAAAGGGCTTCTTCTGGAGGTACGTTTGGGAATTACAGCTCTCCGCAGGAAGCGTGAAGGAACGGACCTCCACCGCCGAGGGACAAACACCCCTCTATCCACCACTCTGACAAACAAGGCGGGTTCTCTGTGCAGGGCACTGATACGCAAGGAAATCACTCTCCCAGTTACCATTAAAAATTAAAGCTCTAAAGCAAGGGCTGCAGAAAATCTTCAGCCCCTCTGCTGAAATCTTGCCACTACCAAAACTTTTACTTTGAGTAAATTTGGAACACACCGAGGTTGGCATCTGGATCTCTCAGAAAACTTAAAAGATGAAAGTGGAGATCTGCAGCCGTACCATTAAGTGAGCTCACCTGAAGCCAACGAGCATTTCTCAAACGCAGGCCCACAACAAAATGTCTATAACAGCATATCAGTTGCCAATAAAATCAGATGCCAAAAGTAAGCCGCTTCTAGAAAGCTATACATTGGGGTATGGCCTAGGTGTCAGCAGGCTCAAAAGACGCCAGGTGCATTCTGGTCGCACACACTTTGCGCTCCTGGCTGCTACCTCGCCCCCGGAGTCACCTGTGGGTGGTACGTATAGTGCTAAGTTGTAGTACAGTTATTTTTAAAAAGGTTTATATATCAGACAAAAGTTGCACAGACGGGACAAAGAACCCTTTATGCTCTCTGTCCGACTTCCTCTGACGTCATCTTTCTTTGATACTACCGTATTTCCAAAACCAGGCGGCAGCGCTGCCAAAGAACTAGTGATGTACAGTCATCGCTCTCTTTTCTCCCATCGTGGTCTCGATTATGCCAAGATCTAGCTCAGGACCCAAGTCACAGTCCGTTACCAGGTCCCCAGGCTGGTCAGGTGCGCTGGCCTCCTCACATCGCAGGGTCATCGGGTCATCAGACAGGCGGGTGTCACTGCTGATGCACACCCGACATTTTCTGTTTCGGTAGTTAGCCACATTCTTCTACTGTTCAATCACTAACTGTCTCTCTCCACCTCTGTTTTTTGGGAATGACCTACCAAGAACAACCATCTTCTAGCAGAAGGTAGCAAGCGCTTGCTAAGTTCAGGCAGGAAAAACCATGCACAGCGTTGTGTCAGGGGGAGGGAGAGTGCTATAAAGAAATGTGCCTCTTTAGTTTCATCTGTTATTTATTTATTTATTTATTTATTTATTTATTTATTTATTTTGGTTTTTCGGAACAGGATTTCTCTGTGTAGCCTTGGCTGCCCTGGACTTACTTGTAGACCAGGCTGGCCTTGAACTCACAAAGATACACCTGCCTCTGCCTCCCGAGTGCTACCATTAAAGGAGCCACCACGCCCAGCTCCCGTTTGTTTTTTAAATTCAGTTATGGAGTCAATCTGTGGGTCACAACCCCTTTGAAGGTTGCACGACCCTTTCACAGGGGTCACCCTAAGACCATTGGAAAGCACAGATATTTACACTGTGACTCATGACATTAGCAAAATTACAGTTATGAAGTAGCAACTTAAATTCTATGGTTTGGGGGTGGGGGGTCATCACACATGAGGAGCTACATGAAAGGGCCGCAGTATTAGAAATGTGGAGTACCACTGCGTTAGCGCAATGACATAATCGCTTTGTGATTGCTAAGCTGTTTTGAGTAATTTACATAAATTTTTAAAAAGTTAAGTATATCACACTTCCAAAAACAACAAAACTAGTGAGAATAAACGGAGAAAAGAGAGACCAACAAAAGTAGCATAAAGGAAAGGAATGGGGATCCGCAGGCATAATGGGTAATTAGAAAAGATACTAATGAAGTCAGCATGTCTTTTAAATTATTTTATGTTTAATTATATGTACGTGGGGAGGGGGCATTTGAATGTGGGTGCTGTGCCCTCAGGGGTGTGCCTGGCTCGCTGGCCTCGGCTGCACGTGGCTCTGAGGACATTCACAAAATATCCCATCTTCAGTTTGGACTTTTATTTATGTGGTGAAGTATCATAGCTAAGCCCAAGAGCACCTTTGGACTTCGTAATTTGGGAGCTGACTATATGCTAGATGTAGCACAGACACGGGTGACATGGGGTTGTTAACAGCTCAGCCAGGTGAGCTCAGCACTTGCAGTCAGGCTATTGTCCTGTGACGACCACCATCACTAACTAAAAGCTCCAGCAGAGGCACTGAGTTCAATTAAAAGTCTTTTAATACACAAACCAGAGGGAACTCATGGTTCTAGAATGGGAAAACATGCTGCAACAGCAGTCTAAGCTCCAGGGCTCACAGGACCTCCTTTTAAGCTGTCGTGGGGGCGGGGCAATTTGGGGGTTACTGTTGCATCTGCCCCTAAACTTAGCTCATGAATAACTAAAGAGCAGTTTCTCCTTCACAGCCAGAAACTCAAGGGTACTAGTGTGTTATATTTCATATGTGTGTACAAGTGCATGTGTACTGATGTCTGTGTAAACAAACGGACTTGAATCTATGCAGGCTCACGGGTGCAGAGGCCAGAGGACAACCTTGCCTGTCATACTCAGGCAGTGTCCAAGGATCTCTCACTGGCCTGAGGCTCAGCACTCTCAGGTGTACCGGCTGGGCCGGAAAGCCCAGGACCCACTTGTCTCCACCTCCAGCAACGGAACCATGCCACAGCTGCATCTGGTTTTTAACATGAACATTGAAGGGACTGGAAGTCAGGTCCTTGTGTTCACATAGCAGTCGCTCTGCTGACTGAGCTATCTCGTCAGCCTCGACTCTTAAAACATCAAACCGTGGGATGAGGAGACAGCTCACCTGCCAAAGGCTGGGCTCACAAGCAAAAATATAAAACACATCAAATTGCATTTACAACTTGACCAATAGTTTGAAGGAATAAATTATGAAGAATAGAAACCAGCGAGCCAAATGGTTTTGAAACAGGTGAGGGAGTAGAGGCATAGATTAGTATGGACACCATAATTAATAGAAGAAGAAAGAAGAAAGCGGAAAGACTGGGAGCCGGCTCGGCCGTCACCAACATTTGCTGCTCTTTCAGAGAACCAAGTTGGGTTCCCAGCACTGACGTCCAGGAGCTTACAAGCCAGCACAGCTCCTCAGTGCCCTCCCTGACTCCCGTAGGACCCTGAAGACCCATAGAATGCACAGACAGAACCCTCCAGAACATAGTACAGGAGGTGTTAGTACTAATTATTAATCTGTATGCCAAATGGAAGTGTTTCTTGTGCTTGAAAACCCAGAGCAGGCATATTCCGGAGGTGTCAAGTCCGAATAAGCTATGGGGCTCTCATCTTTGGAGCTGGGAGTCTGAACCGCCTGCACTACACTGCAGCCAAAAAGCATGAGGAGAGCAGCAAGGCCCCGAGCCAGCCAGCGCCCTCAGCACAGCCCACACACAGGAACGCTATTTCCTGTTCTGGTTCTGCTTGGCCAGAAGCAGCCAGGGTTTCAGGCCACGGTTGGCTATAAGGGAGTTCAAAACAACTAAAATAAGTTAATTTTAATTGATTTAAATTTGAAAGTGACAAGTGTGTTACCCAAGTATGTAAACAAGCTAAATGCCACCAAAGCAAACCTACGCTCCAGTTCTGTGGTGTCTCGGGGTAACCACGGCACCCACCTGACGTGCCTGCTCCCCTCTCCTCCTCGCTACCTCTTTTTTGGGACAGGCCCACACTAGGAAGCAGAGGCTGAACTGAAAGCTGTCAATCTGCTGCCCCAACCTTTCCCCAGTGCTGGGCTTGCAGGTGGCTCCCAGCACCTCCCCAGCAGACATCGTCCATTTTTCTATATACTGAGAAGCTCCCAGAAAGAGTGGAGTTCCAGAGTGGACAGAGCAGCTCTGAAGACTGCCCCATCCCTGACTCCCTCTCTCTCCCCCCATCCCCGACCCCCCCTCTCTCCCCCCATCCCTGACTCCCTCTCTCTCCCCCCATGCCTGCCCCCTCCTCTCCCCCCATCCCTGACTCCCCCTCTCTCCCCCCATCCCCGCCCCCCCTCCCCCACCCCTGACTCCCTCTCTCTCCCCCCATCCCTGAGCCCCCCCCCCCCGCCTCTCTCCCCCCATCTCTAGTCTGAGAGTACAGCTGAGGGATAAAGCACTGCACTACCACCATGGCTCCCTGGGCTCACTCAAAACATCATGGGAAAATAATTAGAAGGAGGGACGATGGAACATTCAGTGAAGCGCGGACCTGAGTGTAAATCCTCTTTTCCTATTTGTCCCTCCCTCTTCCCCCTCCCTTTTTCTACGCCCCTCTTCCTTTTACGTTTGCTTCATGCACACGTACATCCATCAAGCTGGTGCCTCTCACAGTGCTAAATATGAAAGTACCTCAGGCTTCCTGACATGACCTTAGGTGAAGCAGTTAATAATGACTTTAAAACTGTTCATCTCCTTATAAAGTAAATCTAGCTCAGAAATCTATTTAAAAAAAAAAGAGGTGTCAAAATAAATTAACATTTAGAGATATCATTTGAAATATAGTTCTAAAATCTATACTTTTAAGAAACAATATAGATGAAAATATAAATGTCAACCACAGAAAGTTCACCAAGTAACATTAATTAGCACGAACTTTCTTTTAAAAAAGCCCAATACAGGATAGAATAATCTGCAAATACTGATATTTATGAGATACAGCAAAATCTCTCAATAACACAAATTTAGGAAAGTTTGCTGGAAATTAAACCATCCTGCTGGCTGACACCCCACTGTGATAAGGACAGTCACTGCTCACATAGAAGTCACACAGCCTCTGCTCCAGTTTCGTCATGATTTCAAAGGACTTACCTGCCTCTTTATACTCTTCATTACTTGGTAAATAAAAAGCATAGTAGTATCATAAAAGGTAAAAACTGTGGTCCCTTAAAATATATATAGGAAATGTTTACTAAACTAATTTCTAGACCTAGGGTACAACTGAGGGGTGGAGCAGTGAACTGCCAGGTATGAGGCCCTAGGTTTCATCTTGAGCACCATGGAAAACTATTTAGAAGATGGAGAAATGGCTCAGTCAGCAAAGCAAGAACCTGAACCTGAATCTTCACCCTGGTGTGGTGGCCCCTCAGGAACCCAGTGCCGGGGAGGCAGAGGCTGGTGGGTCCCTTCAGTTCACTCGCCAGCCAACCTAACCCAAAGTGGTGAGACTGCAGGTTCCATGAAAGCCTGACTCAAAACATAGAATGAAGAGTGGAGAGTGATTAAGTGACACATCTACTCCCAGCTTCTTGCCTCCAGACTCATCCAATCTCTCCTCCCTCTCCCTCTCCCTCTCTTTCTCTCAGAAAAAAAGAGCTCCCATTGCTCAAAGAAGGGAAAGAGGTGGCAGAGGTCTATTTCAGAAAGCTCCTTTTCTAAGTGGCTGCATACAGCAGATAGTCTCGGGAACACACTAAGCACAGCCAGCAAACAGAAACAAGACAAGTAAGGGGCAAAAACATTGCAAACCTCTCTCTCGGGGTGGGGGTGGGGGGGTCTCTCGGGGAGGGGTCTCTCAGGGGGTGGGGGGGTCTCTCGGGGGTGTGGGGGGGGTGGGGCGACAATAACTAACTTAAAAGGCCACGGACAGCATTGTGAGGTGTTTTTATTATAGCTCTTCCCTTCCACTAACTAGGTAAGGATTCTTCTTGGAAATTTGCATTTTCATGCTAAATCTACCACTGTCGAGTGTCTAAGGGAGAAGATATAGGATTCAAAGTGTTGCTTGTCAGTATCTCGGGGGGAGTGCGGCATGTGACACCACACTGCAGCAGTGCAGTCTTACCCACTGACCCGCCCGCGAGATCCTTCTGCTAAGTGCCTCACGCCGCACTCACGTGGCCAGGTCACAGGCTCGGGCACACTAGCTGACCTCAGTCACGGCTGTCCTGATGGAATATGGACCAAGGAGGCCAGGAAATGATTCAAGTACTCACACAGGTTAAAACTACCCCACGCAAGGTGAAGATCTCCTGCATGTGAAGTCTCGGACAGACGGGAAGGCAGTGCCTAAGGAGTCACTTTCCTCCGTGTCTCTAAGACAGGGCAGAGGTGGCCAGCCATGAAATACTGCAAACAGGACTGAGGGATTTCCAAGAGAACTCCAAAAAAAGGGGCAAGGTTCCCTTCTCCTCCTCCACCTCCCACACACAGATAAAGCATAAAAACCACAATGAATTCCAGAAGCCCACGGCTACCTACTCTCAAGGTCCAGCAGACTCAGGGTCATGAACGCCTGTGTATGCTTGCCCTGCACGCCGTGGTGGAAACCTACCCTGCCGTTCCACCCGGTGATCCGCCCTCCATAGCCCGGGTGCCCACTACAAAGTGACAGACTAACATCTTAAAGTCATGCATTGTAGATCGGCTCTTGTGAACTCAGAAAAAAATATACTTAGTGCTCTATGGCGAACAGCAAGCAATCTTTTTCCTCATTCTCTTTCCCGATATGAAAAAAAAAAAAAGAGGGGGGGGAGGTCTTCTCATAGCTGAAAACACAGAAACATGGAATGAGATAAACAGATATATAAATGATTGTTAGGTGATGACAGATAGATGATAGAGATAGACAGATAGACAGATAGATAGATAGACAGATAGACAGATAGACAGATAGACAGATAGATAGATAGACAGATAGACAGATAGATAGACAGATAGACAGATAGATAGATAGACAGATAGACAGATAGATAGACAGATAGACAGATAGATAGATAGACAGATAGACAGATAGACAGATAGACAGACAGACAGACAGACAGACAGACAGACAGACAGATAGATAGATAGATAGACGATATGAAAAGCTTTACTAATCTTGTCTAAATTATATGCTGGGGACTGTACAGATGACTCAGTGGTTAAAAGCACCAGCTGCTCTTGCAGAGGACACCAGTTTGATTTCCAGCATCCATGTGGGTAGCAGTTTTACAGTACTAACAGTATATAGTTTAACATTTATTTATATTTTTTAATGTACATTGGTGTTTTGCCTGTGAGCATATCTGGGCACCACCCATTATCCCTGGTGACCATGGAGGCCAGAAAAGGGCATTGAATCCACTGCAACTATTATAGTTAGCAGGCTCCGGCTGAGAACCTCTAAGTCCTATTTCCAGACTCCAGCATATAATTTAGACAAGATTAGCAAATTAATAGCTGAGAAATTAATAACACAAGAGAACACAATGCTACCCACTATCTGTACCCGCTGTGAGGACGTAATGTCACTCAGGGGCGTCAACCCAGGCCTCTCCTTTGGGAAAGGTGCGGCCATGTGCAACACAGAACACTAAGTCTGTGCAGCTGAGGAAAGGCTCGTACGGTATGTGACCACTTCTAAGAAGGAAAACAATATATTCAAGGTTGTGTACCAATATGAGTGTTTGCAATGTGAGAAGAGATGGATAAATAAAAATGTCCAACAGGGAGGGGGTCGTAAATCAGAGCAGACGGTACGGTAGAATACTTTACATTGTTTAAAAATATTCTCTAATAAAATTCAAATATAAAACCCTTTGTGGTGGAAGAAAAATATAGGAATACTGAGAATGCAGAGCCAACATGGGAGCGTGTGTGTGTGTGTGTGTGTGTGTGTGTGTGTGTGTGTACACGCGTGTTTTCACTGGTATCCTCATGGGAAAAACTAAATCCAGCCCAGCCCCCCACTTAGGCCTGTGATCTGATGAGAGCCCGTGTGGCATGGGGTGGCTGCCCACGGCTGACATCTCCGTGTTGGAGTTGCGGTGCTTGACTTTATTTTCCTGGTTCCCCAGGTGTTTCACGATGACAGATACATGTTATTTACTACAAAGGCAGAAGTGCATTTGGCTAATTATTCTAAGCATCTCAATATGGCCCTCACATGCCGTGCTCGGCTCCAGAGGCGGGAAGGCTGAGGATCGCTCCCTGGAGCCCCGGCAAGGCAAGCCGGAGTCTGCATGCAGATGACTCCGCCTGTCTGAACCTAGTGGTGGGGGGCCTCAGATTTCAGCGGCAGTAATTAAAGGGAATCTCCATGGCCCATTGCTGCTCACAGAACTCGGAGGTTCAGCCTCTGTTTTGCAGGCGAGGCAAGCACCCGTGAGGACAGAATGCCCATGAGGACAGACCGCTGGGATGCGACTGCTCACAGGCAGACCAGATATACACCAGTCTAGGCGTGTTCTGTGAGATTTTCCAATAATCCGAGAAATGAATTCTAAGGATTAAACCTTTTCAGTTTCAAATGTGACAAAAGCAGATCTGCTTGGTGCTACTTCACCTAAGTCACGTACTCAGGACACTAAAGGAGTCACCAGCGAAGCCTGGCTATGCTCAGACCACTGGCCCGTCAGACCTGATGAGATGAAAACCCACTTGAAAAAAAGAGATTTTTTTTAAACTGTAAACTTTACTTGTTTATAAATCTGTAAATATTTAAATTTATATATTTACAAATTTCTGACAAAAATTAAAAGCCACGAGGTCTACTCAGGAAGTAGATTTTGCTTCTTTCGGGCAGCTCACATCACGCTGGCATCAGTGAGAAAGCAATCTAACTTGGCTCCTCACAGACTCTTTGAGAGCTAGGCTGGCAGCTAAATCCATAGGCACCAACAGCCCTAACGTGCACTGCTGCCTTATACCCCTGCCCTTCAGGGCCCTTGTCAGGTGGGGACTGAAGCCAGATCGTGTGTGCCATGCAAGTGTCTTCCTTGGAGCTAAACCACTGGCCCGACTCTTTTGTTTTTTGTTTTTGTTTTTTTTTTAAAGACATATTCATTTACTTATTTAATGTATATGAGTGCTTTATACCTGCAGGCCAGAAGAGGGCACCAGACCTCATTATAGATGGTTGTGAGCCACTGTGTGGTTGCTGGGAATTGAACTCAGGTCCCCTAGAAGAACAGGCGGTTCTCTTAACCTCTGAGCCATCTCTCCAGCCCCTGGCCTGATTCTTATTTCACAGGTGTATGCCCCATGGGTTTTACTTCCGCTTAAGCCAATACTAATAAAGACAAAAGTTTGTTGGAATGTAAACCAAAAAAAAAAAAACAACAACAACAACAACCCACTTCCCTAGGAACTTTCACACAGATGCATGGGATAAGCCAAAACAAAAACAAAAACAAGAAGCAAAAAAACAAAAAAACCCTCAAGCTCTGTCCACTCCGATATTACTGTGACTGGCACTTTGTAGCAACACGCCCACGTGTCTCATTCCATGCTCTGTAAATTACAAACTCTGACTGTGCAGACACAGCCATGAAACATGAAAACACAGCTTAAAGCTCATTGAGAGACTAGAGCCGTGGCAGAGTGGGATAGCACATCTGGGCTCTACAGGAAGAGGTGACGAAGGCCCCTCACATAGTGTTAATATGCTAAAGTGTGTTTATTGGGCTGAGTAACATAGGTCAAAAGAAGTGAGTTGCACTGTGACCAGACAGCATACTCTACTCTGAAGGGAAACTTGGGATGAAATGATCAAAGAAACAGAATAAAATGCCACGAAGTGTGCTTTGATAGTCCTAATTCTATAATGCTGGCAGTTCTCTGATATACTTCCTAAGCCGATGCAGGCATTTGCTCATTCATGTGGGAAATACCTCTAGAAGGTCATGCCGAAGGCAAAAAGAAGAAATTTCCTGTGAAGAGAGAAAAGAAAAACCAGAAACAAACTTTAAAAAAAAAAAAAAAATTTATAGGGCAATGTTTCATGTTCAAGTTTTTCTTCAGAGGCTGTTTGTATAGTTCAGTGTTCAAGAACTTCCCTGACATGTTAGGGCTGGAGGTCCCAGGCCCTGGGGCTGAGGAAGACAAAGGAAGGGGGGCACAGGCATGAGAAAGAGGGGGCTACATTTTTAATCATATGGATATATTATTATTTCAAAACATGGATCCACAGATGACCATACTCAATACACCGCATTAAATTTCATCACAAGATTCAAACAAACTGTACGTTATCAACTGTCTCCGTACACTGATGAGAAACCCACTAGCGCTCACATAGGGCCACAGCATGTGCCCAGGAAACACATGGCCACACACAAATGGTACCAGTGGACACAAGATAACAACGGTTGCAGAAACGAGTGGGGTGGTTACCTTCCTGTCACAGGTTTTGGGACTTCCAGTGGTGTTCTGCTTGAGGAAGCCAGCTGTCGTGGACCAGCGGGTGGGGTTTTTCCTGGAGGGCTCCTCGGAGGAAAAGTTATTATCACTGACGGAGGTGGAGAGGCCGGTTAACGCTGGGTCGCTGCTCCGGCGGACGTGCAGAGGCGTATCTACACAAAGAGAGGACTGGGCTTAGAGATCAGCACCTCACTACAGAAGATGCACGCCAGAGAGTAATAGTAATTGTGTAGCTTAGTTTAATCACATGTGTTGTTCGTTGTGTGTCTGCGTGTGTATGTGGTGTGCGTGCGTGTGTGTCAGGGTACATGTGTGGATGCTGGAAAACAACTTGCAGCACCTTTATTTGCTGAGGCATCTTGGCAGCCCAAGAAATGCTTTCAAAAAGAGACAGGGCCAGCACTCTAACACAAATCCCACCGGATGGTGAGTGCTGGGGAGGAGGGAGCCTAGTGCTGGACAGAGCTGCCTGGGCTGGTAATTTGGCTTTACCACTCTTCGTTACTCAGGCAAGAAGCCCCGCTGTCCCACAGTCACCTGCTACAGGAATAATGAGGAAACAATGTCCTGCTTGGTAAGGTGACTGTGGGGTCGGAACTAGAGGCAGTGAGTGCCTGGCATATGATAAATACCAAATGAGAGTAACAACCCACACTGTTCACCAGTTGTGCCTAGATAAATTATCCTAAATACCATGTAAGACAATTAACAAAGCAAGAACACAAAAATTATTTCATTCAACTTTTAGTTGTATCTACACAACTGGAAAGCACTTGGATAGTCTGCTGAAGAACCATGCTGCATACAACTCTGCGTTTCTTCAATAAAATAAAAAATACTGCAAGGCATAAAGCCGCGGCTTCTCCTTCAGATGACTGTGCTGGACGGCTGTAACTGTCACCTGAACAGACACAGCCTCTTCTAGGTGCTACCTCAGGCATGCGTCCAGACGGGTTTAAATGAGACTAGAAGATCCACCCTGAACATGCACAGCGCCATGGCGGGAGTCTCGGACTGAATAAAAAGGAGAAAGTGAACACCAGACCAGGGTCTTTCTCTCTGCCTGTGCGTGTGTCTGTCTCTCTGTCTCTCTGTCTCTCTGTCTCTGTCTCTGTCTCTGTCTCTTTCTCTCTCTGGTCCCCCTCCCCCGCTTCCTGACTGTGGAGGCCATGGGAGGAGCCACCTCTCTCTGCTGTTGCAGTGTCTCCCCCACCATGGTGGACTGACTGTGCCCTCACTGTCTGAGCCAGAATAAACCCTTCCTTAGGTCGCTTGTGTTCGGTATTTTGGGGCCACTAGGAGAAGTGTAGTGAGTACGGCATCTCGAGAGGGCTAAATGAACAGGCAGGAGCCTCCTCCATAACCCACATTAACCTCTCCGTGAAAGACGACTTTAATAGCCTGTCCATGCAGAATGAGAATTTACCTATAGTTAATTGTGCTAATACGATCTGCAACAAATTCAGGCCAATATCTGTTGTGGTGTCACAGAAGCATGTTGTGCCACAGCAGAGGAGAAACCTAGGCTACTTGTTTTAACAGACACCTTTAAAAAAAAAAAGTCTAACAAATGCCAGGCGTGGTAGTGCATGCCTTTAATCCCAGCACTCAGAAGACAGAGGCAGGTGGATTTCCATGAGTTAGAGGTCAGCATGGTCTACATATTGAGTTCCAGAATAGCCAGGGCTACACAGCGAGACCTTGTCTCAAAAGAGCAACCAACAGCAGCAGCAATTTAAAAAAAAAAAAAAAAAAATCAAACAAAACAGTTCTCAGGAAGCAGGAAGCCCACCTACAAACCAGGAAGGATCAAAACTCACCCGCCAGTCAAGCCCAGAAATATCACACTTGGTATTTATAGCTGAGAATTTGATAACAGTACCACCAGCTGAACAACACCACCCAAGCAAAAAAAAAACAAACAAAAAACAAAACAACAACAATACCTCATGAGTTTAACATTGGCTATGGCTATCTTAATAGAAGGAACGCACACATGAAAATTACGGAAGGTAATTTCTGATTTTTAAGTGTGTGTAAGTCACCTGTGGCAGCTGCCGTTGCTTAAAATTAAACAGAGGCTAGGGAGGTAGCTCCGTTGTTGGGATGCAGTTGCCTAGCACAGAGGAGCCTTAGACTCACCCTTGGTACTACATGAACTGGGAGTGGTGACACACACCTGGAACCGCAGCACTGTGGAGTGGAGGCAGGAGAACAGAGTAGCCCCGACGGTTACCATGGTGTCGCTTTGGGCAGCATCCGTGCCAGGGTTGTTGTTTTCCATCACTTAACCAGCTCTCGGCACCAACCTCCCCCCGCAGCTTCCAGTGTGTAAAGATGAATCCCACATTGCTCACAAGAGAGGGCCTTTAGCAGGGCACAGCCACAGGGCTAAACCAGCCCCCTGACACAGAACCACCACAGAGAACTATGTCCCATCCTGCAGCATACTCAGACTTTATAATTGCACTGAATTTCTTACTGACATCCACACAGTGGGGAGAAAGCACTGCACACACACATGCCTCCACTACACCACTACCTGGAACCATCACTGTTGCCTAGACACAAGTGCTGTGTGGACCTGTTAACCTGAAACAAAGGAAATTCACATCTTTGTGGCAATGCATTATGATGAAAGTACCCCCAATATCCTAAGGGATTAGACCTCACAGCCAAAGTTAGTAATACGTGATGAGGTCACTTAAGACTTGAGACTGTGCTTGTTTGTCTCACCTGACTTTAAAAGAACAACCAACTTTATAGGCTTTGGCTTTCCTGTGTACTCAACTTCTACACCCTAAGATAACGCACAGTTGTAACTGTTCCTGACCCACAAGAAATGCATGTGTATACGTATGCTGTGGTAACAGATCCCAGAAGCAGCAAGTATGCTGAAAGCAACTTCATAAAATGAATCTCCCCCATAAACGTTGACGACAACGCACAGACGTTTCTCGACAGCATTGGTTCATTTTCAGTGAGCTGGAAGCCAGTGGCTTAATCCCTTGTAAATCCTACGAAAAAAATTTCTGTAAAATACCGTTCATTCTTTGCCTTGTGTGACCGCTTTCTGTGCTGTTCAGTAAAAGAGAACAAAGTCCCTTGCTGGGGACAGACAAGGCAGGAGAGCACTCAGGCAGGCACGGATTCAGACTCACACAAGACAGGCAGGGAAGGTGGCGGGGCTTGGGGGGGGGGGCGGAGTAGAGAATTCACATTCCCAAGGGGAAGAGCTTTTTAATTTCTCTCCCGTTAAGCAACACTGACACATTTGGGTACTCTGAGGCTACTCTTGATGTGCTCAACGCCATGCACATCTGTTCAATCTACATAACTGCATCTGTAAATAAAAGTTGACTATGGAGGCGGAGGACGTCTGCCAACTGCATGAAGCAGCATAGGGCCAAGGGCTACAGAAACCGCCTTATGAGGGACACTCGTGGGAGGGAGAATATACAGCCCCTCCCCGTGAGGCTAGTAAGCCATGTCTGCATTCCAGAGAAACTGATTCCAAACAGTGACCACGTGTCCACTCTGGACACCATCTTTGTGCTGCCCTCTAATGAGTGCCCTCTGGGATGCCTGCATCTGCTTGTCAAAGTCAACAAGGGGAATCTGGGTAGCATCAATAACCAGGCTGCTCGGGAAATTACAGAACTCAATGAAGAAGTCGGCAATGGGTTCTCACTAGGAGAATCTCAGGTAACCGTACAACAAGATGAGAACGCTGGGTTTCAAAGGCTTTAGGGGGCCGTGGGAGCAGAAGACTCCAGGGTCAAGGTGGCTGAAGTGAGCCAGACACAGAGGAGAGCTCATAGTCTCAGTCGCAGGCAGAAGCCAGGTGAGCTGCTGCTGTAGAACGTGCACTGGGGGCGAGACGAGCAGGGGATGGGGGGTGGAAGGGGGGAGGAAACACGCACAAAGACAGGCAGATAATGGAACACGCTCTGGAGGCTGACGGGACAGTGTGGGGGCTGCAGCCAAGAATCACTTACTTATTGAGCGCTTCAAAAGAGCCAAAGTAAAGGATCCCGACGGTTCCAGGCACATAAGTACGGAATGTCCAAGAAGATGAAGACGTGAATTACACCGCTGCATGTGCACACACACATCACTGCATGCCACGTATGCACGGCAGCACCGCACTGTATGCCACAAATATACACACTACACACAATGTACACTGTGTACTATATGTAATATACAATAGAACGATGAAAAAAAAGGCCCCAGCATGGCTCTGCATTCATGCTCACAGAAATTCGGGTCCAGCCGAGACCGATTACTTCTCACTATAATGGTGCCCACTTGGAGACGTACCCTTGGCTCTGTAACTGTATGGAAACTATAAGGCATTCTTATGCAGCTTACACAGACAGACAGACTCAGGAACAAACAGGGCATTGGAACCAATGGCTTCCCTTGAGGGTCTGAACGACTTTATTTTTTAATGTTGAGTCCTGTGTAGTCACAGCGGAGAAGCACGTGACTTCACACGTAAGCAGGGGAGGAGGGGGCGGGAACAGCCAACTGCGGCCACAGATCAATGACACAGGCAAGAACTCAGGCTCCTGAGCAGGGCTCAGTGACCACAGGAATCACTGCTACTGTTCGGCATCACAAAAGCCACTCTGTTTGCACCTGTGACTGCAAAGGCTGGTATCAACTGTTCAGGAGAAGAACGCTGTTGTCTTCATGGCAGAACTGTGCACACTGAAAACTACACACGCAAGTGATGGCCTCTTCACTTCCAGCAGGAGACAAACAATACCCCAACTGTAAACACAGACAGCAATGACACACATCTGCATTGAAAAACATGGCAACATGGGAAGAGCCTTATTTGGTTAGTGGAGGAAGGCCGTGGTGGGTAGTCTGGTGATAAAGAACAGCCTGGGCGAACAGGCGGAGACGACGTGTTTCTCAGACATTCACCTCAGGGCCTGACCACGTCCGGAAAGTGAGAGCCAGGTGTGGTGATGCAGAGTCAGAGGCCGGCTGATCTCTCAGTTTGAGGCCCATCTGGTCTACACAGTGAGTTCCAAGCCCCAGCCAGGGCTACACAGTTCAACTAAACAACAGCAACAGAAAAAGTGAGTGAGTGTCTCAAACAGCAGTGGCTCCTGCCAACTCAGGGTTGAGGGTGGTTACCATTTAATAAATGAAAATGAAAAAAATGCTAAATATTTACTGACTTTTTTTCACTTTAAGTAACAATAACCCACTGCATTTCCCACAAACAATGAGTTTATGACAACAAGTTTATGAAAGCAGTGCGCATGTAACAGGAGACAGCCACTGCTTTGTGCTGCATACAATACAAGAGGCCTGGACCTCAGATCTGCTTCTGCAGGCTCGGCTGCTGCAAGATGACGGAGTGCAGCACTGCAAACGAGAAGCTCGGGCAAAGACCTTATTCTAATCTCCTTCTGAGATAATGGCAGGGGCTCCTCTCCACACTTGAGGGACAGCAACTTCTCAGAGGTCAGGGACAACACGGGTGCGAACGCTTCCATTACATTAAAATGCGCTTGTCTATCTAACACTTCTAATGGACTATATCTACTTATGAGAAAATTCTGTAGCATTAGTCATCTGGAAAATATTAGTTATTGAGCTATGCCAATCCTATCAATGTTGATGCATTTTCTTTCTTATCAGAAAAAAAAAATCACACGTGTTAACGTCTCTAAGACCGATCTCACTGGGAATGTGTTAGGGCGGGGAAGCTGTCAACAGCAGCAAGTTATGGGTTGGAAAGATGTCAGCCATGCTCAGAGCGGGTGTAAGTCTCCAAAACCTGCATTTCACTATGAGGCTGAATTTTATATGTGGTAACAAGCACTGTCACTTGCCGCCCTTGTTTGGTGGCTTCTGTCATCTACCTGATAGAAGCCATCAAATATCAAATAATTCTAAATGCCTAAGATCCTTCTGCCCTTTTTTTAGAAAATAAAAATAACAAGGCTGGTGAGATGAATAGGTGAGTCAGGAGTCTGCGTGTAGGCGTGAGGCCCCCGTGCTGGGAGAGCGGAGAGAAACGGATCCGTTAGCTCTCTGACCAGCCAGCCTAGCCAGAAACGGCAGGCTCCAGGTTCAGCAAGAGATTCTGTCTAAAAATGAGGTGGCTGCACCCAACATCAGCCTATAATCTGTATGTACACACACACACACACACACACGCGCGCGCGTTCACACGCACACACACAGACTCTCTCACGCGCACATGCGTGCACGGTGAATCAAATCTAAAATGTTCCCAAATTCAAGCTGTCGCATAGCACTTTTTCGAGATGGCCAAGATGTTTTACGCCTGCCTCCCATTCTGCCATTTAAAATCTGTGTACTTGAAGTCAGGTTGAAGTAATTGTTTGCCCTGCTTCAGCAAGGGACAAGCAGCGTGAGTGACAGGTGGCCAAGGCGTTTTTTCAACTGAGCGTGTGGAGCACGCAAAGCGCATGCTGCCACGCGCCTAGCAACCTGCTCCTGCTCGTGCTGCTGCGAAGGAAGTCAACAACGCGATGAGGGCTCCTCGTACCCTTGGGGCTGGGGACCGAGGCCAGGGCCTCGGACATGGCAGCTGAGCCTACCCCAGTACCTCCACCCAGCCCAGGGGTTATATCTTAATGAGATGAACATGTGTTACCCTTTGGCCTCCCTGAAGTGATGTCAGAGCCTAGGAAGCACTGAACCACTGGCCAGAACCTGGGAACCTGGGATCGCTCATAACTGGTAAAATCGGGGACCACAGTGATGGCTGAGAAGACCCCCTGAGGACCAAACATGTGATCTCATACATGTTCATTGCCCCAACCAGGATCCTCTGCTGATCTTCCTAACAGAACTGAAAACCATTTAGCTACATGTCAGAAAAAAATATAAAGGCATTCTTAGGAGATGGGCGCGGTGGCACACGCCTGTAACGCCAGCACTTGGGAGGCGGAGGCAAGTGGATCTCTGAGTTCGAGGCCAGACTGACCTATGACGTGAGTCCAGGACAGCCAGGGATACACAGAGAAACCCTCTCTTAGAAAAACAAAACAAACAAGGAAAGCATTCCTAGGCACCTCCAAATATGTTGCAACATCACAAGTGCTACACCTCGCAAATACCAAGAGTGGTACGGGCAGGTTCAGAGTTAGCCACACGGTTAAGGAGAACGTCTGAGCAAGCCGACCGGGCACTGAGGAAGGTGATCATGATAAGTGTATAGACTTACGGTTGAGCCCACTGTTAGGAGGCTCAGTACCATCCACACAACACCATCTTGCCCTGATCATCGAGGAAAGCAACTTAAGAGAGAGATTAATTGGCTCACAGCTCTGGTCTGCAGCCCAACGCTGTGGGGAAGTCAAGGGGACGGGATCTAGACTCGGCTGATCACACCACAGCCTGCGCTGAGCAGAGGGAAATGCACTGGCACACACTAGAGCTCAGCTCGGCTGATCACACCACAGCCTGCGCTGAGCAGAGGGAACTGCACTGGCACACACTAGAGCTCAGCTCGGCTGATCACACCACAGCCTGCGCTGAGCAGAGGGAAATGCACTGGCACACACTAGAGCTCAGCTCGGCTGATCACACCACAGCCTGCGCTGAGCAGAGGGAAATGCACTGGCACACACTAGAGCTCAGCTCGGCTGATCACACCACAGCCTGCGCTGAGCAGAGGGAAATGCACTGGCACACACTAGAGCTCAGCTCGGCTGATCACACCACAGCCTGCGCTGAGCAGAGGGAAATGCACTGGCACACACTAGAGCTCAGCTCGGCTGATCACACCACAGCCTGCGCTGAGCACACACTAGTGCTCAACTCAGTTCTCCTCCACTCTTACAGAGTTGGGGTGTCCTGCCTAATGCACGCTGCTACCTACACTGAGGACTCAGTCCTCCTGCTGAACTGTCTTAACCAAAACAACCCACACAGGCCAGATCTAGCCATCATAAAACATGTACAGCTTACAGAGTGACCCTGGGCCGGTACCCTGCTGCAGCATCACAAATAATCTCATGTACATTGTGCCCGTTACAGTTATTAGCAATAATAGACACTTATCTGTTGAAATTCCTTGGCCCTAATTTTCAGGAAAATAGAAGTATTTTAAAAACACAATAATGAAACTTTCCAACCAAGTAATCTTCTGATTTGTTTAATATATAAATGTTCAAAGCCTAACCTCTGAAACATTAAAAAAGAAAATTCAAAGATAGGCATCTTTAATAATTAAGCTTCCTGGCTGCAGCTCAGAGGGATGTTCTGTGGAACTGGGCCGGGACAGCTGTGCAGAGCCGTTTGATGTCACCGTTGCTTTGAAGAAGGGCTAAAGAAGCAATAAACCACCCTCACAAGATTCCAGATTCTCTGTGGTGCTAGTGCACTGTAAATATTGATTTGTTTTCCTAGGTGACTTTTTTTTTTTTTAAATAAAGTGAGGAAAGAGTAAATCTAATAAGGAACTGGAGCACGTGCTAAACAGGCGTAAGTGTTAAGTTAGGCTTGCTCCCGCCTCCTCCTCACAGCACCGAGGACGACGACTCTGCTTCCCTCGGCTCTTTGGTTGGCTCATGTTTTATTTAACCACTTCAGGCAATGAATAAACTTGTTCCAAAAGCCCTGCACAATCTGGCAAGATATTTAATCAAACCTAAAAATAGCATGCAGCCACAAGGTTTCAAACAGAACTTGCTATACAAATAGCACAGTTACTCCTCGTGCAAAGTGCAGCCGATTTTTCATCTCCACGGCCACTGCACAGTTTCTGAAGACGCAGTTCCCTGTGGGAAGGGCTAAGTTACTAATGTGAGCCATGTCACAAAACCTACGCTCCGATGGGAATGCACCAAGCCAAAGCCTGGGAAGAGTCCTCCATACACTTGTCATGGCCTGGTGCTCAGCCGTACCCAGACTGACAGTTCCACCACCAGGCTCTGGAGGACAGTCCCAAGGCTCAGAAAGGAGCGACGGGGGAAAGCCCAGCTCTTTCGGCTCAAGTGACTGTAGCGTTCACTCTAAGCTTGGCTCTATCCTTTCTAAACCAACACAGGGACCCCGGATTCTTGGTCTGGTTGGGTCACAGCAACATTAAAACAAGACCTGGTCTCTTCATTCTAGGAGCTATTAGCTGCAGTTCCCAGGGCGGGAAAAAGTCCCTTCCACACTGAACCCTCTGCAAAGGCTGAGTGACCAGAACACCAATATCTGTGGAAAGGTAGACCGTGGCAGATCCAAGAGCTAAATTACCCAGGTTATCTTTGCTTCCCGCCCACCTCAGAGAGTGACCTAACATCCTTGTGACTGTTAGGTAAATCATTCTAAAATGTACTAACAGACCACTGGCTTCCAGCAATCCAAGGACTACGAACAGCTCTAACAGCACCTGAGACTTACTGCTCAGATTTCCCCTGTGCTGTAACCAGCCCTCCTGCATTTCCAGCAACATAGTTCAAAAGTGCCTTGATTTATAATTTTCTTTGTTCTGATAAAAAAAAAAATATATATATATATATATATATATATATATTTTTTTTTTTTTTTTTTTTTTTTTTTTAAGACAAAACAGAAAGCGTACCATGTTGGGACACAGAATTTGGAGTGACCTGAATGTGTCTCCCTGGGCCACGGCCATTTGCACTTGGCTCCCGAAGGAACCATCTGTTTGCTCCTTTTGAGGCAAGAGCTTTGGTTTTTTGCACAGACAGATCTGACCACCTCTGTGCCCCAGGCCCAGATACAGCTGAACGCTTGCACGGAGGGCACCGAGCGCCACAGGTGTTCCCAGCTCCCTCCTCTCTAAGAGGGTCCCAGGGCCAAATGGAAGCTGTGCTTGTATGAACTTTGCCAGCTAGAGCTCATCTTCATTATTAAATTCTTCTTCTAGCACAGAAAAATGGTCCTTGGAAATGTCTGCAAAAACGTTGGTTTATAAATGAAACTGATGAATAAACGTGGCTTCTGGCTGTCCCTGCCTTTTTATATCTATTGTCTCAATTACAGTAAGGTCAATGTCTTTATCAAGGAAGAAACAATGATCTGTATTGGACAGCCCCAGGGGGAGGGCATGTTTCTCCTGTTGAGTAAAGGAGCATGAATTACTAGATCAAACACTGCCCATAACAGATAGGAGCTCAGCAATGGAGTCTGCTCATTTTGTTGTTGTTGTTGTTGTTGTTGTTTTCCTATTAACCTTGCACCGCTGTCCTTCATGCGCAGCTGGGCCGGCTTCGGGAGTGCCCAAGCACCGCGCCCTGCAGGTCAAAGCTGACGCTCCGCTAAGAATTTTACTCTCTACCTGAAGCAAACCTCACTCCCCTACTGCCACTTCACCAGTTCAATTCAACAATCACGGAATCAAATTTGGAAACTATCAATTATATCCGACAAGGGATCTGCTTCTCAGTAATCGCCATCAGCTATCGATTGATGGAGACACTCTGTGCGGGCTCCGGGTTCTCACTGGACATCCGTCTTCTGTTATCTGACTGAGGGTGTGCAGACTGCGCTACCTGTTGGGCTAGCTTTGGAGACGCATCCCTTTCCCATCCCGCTGTAAGTTGAACCACTAACCTGCAATGCTATAGGACAGTATAGCACGTCGCTCACCCAGGGACTGCTGACCCACAGCTTCCACTGGCCGGGTTTCCATTAAAGGACGCACTCCACCCTCATCTGGGTCTAGAATTACTCCACTCACACATTTCCTTTCAACTGCTTTATGGAGGTAAAGGTCTCCTTAAGTCTCCAGTGTTAAGTGTCCACAGTTCTTCAGACTTCTGTTGTTACGGTGTGTGTTTGCTTTTGTGGTGCCAGGGATGGACCTCAGACTACAAACCTGCTTAGGCAGACGCACTGGAATACATTCCATGCACACACACACACACACACACACACACACACACACACACACAAATGCTTCACACTTCACACTGTGCCACCAGCATGACCTGGGTTAACGGAAATGTGTGAGGTGACCTTAGTCTGTATGACCTTGTAAAATGGATTTATAACAAAAGACCATTTTAGACAAAATTTGGTGAGTTCAGGATGTCTGTCTTTCCTGTAACAGGCAACGAGAAAGCCGTCCTCGTGTGGATCCGCCCGGCCTTGCTATATGTGTCTTCAGATCCTAAAAGTGAAAATTCAGGCCATCAGCAAGCCCATGCTTGTGTGTATGCTCAGTGAGAAACATTGATATTTCTAAATCTTCACCAGTTTGTTGTAAAAAGGACCTGGGCTTATTTCATGAAATGCTTGGAGAAGCACTGAAGTTTTAGCGTTTGGTGGGCCTAGTCATGTTTTCACAAGCACCGTGGTCAGGTCTAGTGAGCTGCCGAGACATGGGGCCGTGCTGACACATGCTAGAGGTCAGGCCTGGGGACCCAGCTCGGAGCACAGACTCCAAAGCCAATGACTACAGCGGATCTAAAATTCTGTGCGTTTTAGCAAGTCACGGGGTTCTGCTCCAAGCAGCAAGACTGCTGGGTTGCCCACACAGGAGCTACTGGCAGAGGCTGTTTCACTCAGGCCTCGCTGGCCTTCTTTCAAAGCTTGGCGGTGACGGGAGAACAGGGACTACTACCCTGTTCAGACACTCCTGTCACGGAAACGTTTCAAGAATCTGTTAATTCTGTAGACCAGCTAACCGTAGTTAGCAAAAAGTATGACCCCAAACTATGGTTGATGGTCTCAACTGTATTATCCTTTTTGCTCCATAAGGGACAAAGCCAGGGGTGGCTCCATTTCTCTCCACTTTACTTTGCAAGTTTAAAGATGAAATGGGAAAAGAGCCTGCAGAGATTGCTTAGTGGTTAAAAGCGCTTGTCACTGTTTATTGCAGAGGATTCAGGGTCAACTCACTGCTGGCTTCTGTGAACACCAAACATGTGCACTGTGCCCACACATGCAAGCAAAACATTTACACAGAAAATAGAATAAATATATGAGAGAGACAGAGAGACAGAGACAGAGGAAGGAAGGAAAGGAGGGAGGGAGGAAGGCAGGAAGGAAGGCAGGGAAGAACCTAAAGTTTCTAACAGTTACTGGCACTTTTGTGACATATTTTATATTTATATTTGCACTTTGGGGAATCACAGTTCATTTCTAGACTTCCCAAAGAAATAAATAATTACTTACATATGATTTTGTTTACCAAGGTGTTATATTTAGCACTAACCCACTGTGACAATACAAATGTTATCATAAACGTGCTGCAAAATAATGTTCCTGCCCCAATCAAGGCAGCTGTTTTGTATGTTAAGTGCATCGAAGAGCCAGCTGATTTTTAATTGGGGAGATAAACTGCTTTAATATCGATGAAACATTTCTAATATTTAAGCAGCACTTTTACACCAGTAAACCTAAACAACTTCACCTGTCACTCTGCCAGCCTGGCAACCAAGCAAAAAGAATCCAACCCAATAGTGGTTTCCTAGGCAACAAGTAGAGAGAACCACTGGGGAAAAATCGAAAACAAGAAAAAGCATTGTGGCATTTCCAGTAGGCTTAAGAAATGCATTCTAATTGTCCAAATGTCACAAAGATGACAATATTGAAAATCATTTCATTGGAAATGATTCAAAGGATAATGCCATTTTCATTGTAGCAAACGGGGTGTGGAGAAATAGAAAAATTAGATTCCCTTCCTTTATTCTGAATTAAGTAGGGTCAGTCATCAATCTTGTCTGGTTTTATGAAATTTATCTGCATTAGTACAGATTTCTAATGCGCCTCCTTGTTTCCCTGTAGCAAGTGTGAGCTGACACTTACTCTACACAGGAAGAATCACCAGGGATGAGGAGATGGACTGGTTTAGATAAAGCCCGCAGGCATCTCAGGGCACGCAGAGGACAGCAGGCATGCTCAGGTCTTCTTTCAAAAGGAAACCCCTTCGTGGTGGTTAAACTGATTATCCACTCGACAAGGCCGATAGTCAGCTTGGAGACAGGCCTCTGGGCGTGTTCGCTAGCAAGCTTCTAGATTACGTCAAGTAGAGAGACCCACCATATAAGTGAGTGGGACCCTCCCTCTGGCATCATGGGCTGAATGCGAGGAAAGCCAAGTGTGCACCAGCACTCGCCTCTGCTTCTGGGAAGGCGACGTGGTATGAGGCGCTGCCTCAAGCTTCTGTGAACACATGGCCCAGCTGTGATGGACTGGACCTGCCAAGCTAACCCAGAAAAAAAAAAAGCATTCATTCCTGACTCAGCGCAGCAGTAATGAGACAGCAAACAGTACAGCGCTCCTTGAGAACGGCTGAATGTTGGCTCGTGCCTCCACTTCCCTCCTGTGTAACACAGAGAGAGGGCTTAGAGTCAACCTCGCAAACCTTTTCACTTGTGATGCTTAGGCCGTGGGTACAGAAGGACCAGCCTGTGACTCTGCTGGTGAGATCGGTTCTATGTTCTAGGCAATAAGAGCACTGAGGCTTTCTCCACAGGCCCTGAGCTTCAACAGTTGGTTATGAGGAAGCAACATTGCAAACACTATACCACACAGCTAATTTAAGGTCTAAATTCTTACCAGTTTTTATGACAGTGGAGCGTTCTGCCTCACGTCTGCATTGGGAGCATTTGCTTGGATTAAGAAGAATGTGAGGAAAGCCCTCCATCAGCACTGAATGTCACCGCGGCCCTTTGAGACACTCAACATTGTCACCCAACCAACCTTCTCAGAGAAACACTTCGTCAGTTTAGGAACCCAGGTGAAACTGGTCCAGGAATTCAGTCAAGCCATCAACTTAGTAGCTGCAGTCAAGTATTACAAAAGGCTTCTTATAACTCACCTATTGATGATTGGTAAATTAAGGAAATGAACAGTAAAATGTAAATAATAATAACAAATAGTAAAATAATAAAAATGTTGCTTCTATTGCGTAACCCAACAAAGCACAGGAGAAATGTTGCAATTCCTTCCCCAGAGGCAACTGACAGCATCATGAAAAAGTGCTAATAGTCAGTGAATCCATGAGCACATTTGTGACCTGGGTGTCCCAGTGAACTGGTGTGCAACCTTGTGACCTGGGTGTCCCAGTGAACTGGTGTGCAACCTTGTGACCTGGGTGTCCCAGTGAACTGGTGTGCAACCTTGTGACCTGGGTGTCCCAGTGAACTGGTGTGCAACCCTGTGACCTGGGTGTCCCAGGGAATCGGTGTGCAACCTTGTGACCTGGGGGTCTGGTTTCGCATGCATGCGTTCCCCGTTTCACGTCTGCTTGCTCTCATGTGAAAGCTGAAGTGACAGAGGCATGAAAGCTACTATGGAACAAGCTGATAATTGTGAGGAGAGTGAATTCCACATATGCTGGTGAGCCCATTCTTATAAATTAACTTCAGTTCACATGGACACACTGTCCTCGTTTTTTATTCTCCAGCTCTCCAGATTCTCTCACTGGTTACTAAACACAACAGAGGTGGCCACCATACTTTATCCGTATACCACATGAAATCATCATAAAGAAAATTCAAATAACACTGTCATTAAAAATCTATGCTGGGCTTGGTGCCATAGACCTTTAATACTGGCACACTGGAAACTGAGGCAGCAGGATTCCAAATTTTAGTCCAGTCCAAACTATCGATACAAAATCAGAGGTAACCTGGGCTACATATTGAGACTGTAGCTTTAAAAGAAAAAAAAAAAAAGCTATACCCTAAGAGTCCAGAAGGTAGGTGGGCTAGAATCTATTCAGGTCTCTAGGGGTCTGACAAAACATGCTAATAATGAAATGTCATGCCAGATTTTCTCCTGTTCCCATGAGCTGGCATGGCAGACTCCAAGGTCCTGATATGGGTAAAGTTACTTTCCTTTTTCATAGTTTTAACTTCTTATTTTCCTTTCCTACAATTTTTTTTAATTTATAAAAGATTTATTGTTATTTCAGACATCAATATATGCTGTGTGTCTGCCATGGGTAGGGGGCATTTGAACATTTAGTCCCCAGTTGGTTTGCGGAGATGGTGCAGCAATGCTGGGAAAAGTATGTCACCTAGGGTTCGTTGTGAGGGGCTCGCTACCTCGTCCCGTCTCTGTCTCTGTCTGTCTGTCTCTGTGTGTGTGTGTCTGTGTGTGTCTCTCTGTCTCTCTCTGTGTGTCTCGTCTCTCTGTTTCTCTCTCTCTCTCTCATTCCTGCATGTAAATGGAGATATGATCTCTCAGCTTCCTGCTACGATGTCTTGTCCTCCCTATAGAACCATAAGCCAAAAGAATGCTTTCTCCCAATAGCTGCTTCTGGCTATGGTATTTTACCAAAATATGTATCAACTAGAAGAAAACTAACAACACTTTGGAGTTCGTAGCACATCGGCTACATATTTATACAAAGGGTTATAGGCTTTGACGTAGCACAATTAACAGGAGACAGGGTTGGGGGGCGGGGGGGTTGGTGCCTCGGTTGGTGGAGTGCCTGCCTCACAGGAGACAGGGTTGGGGGGCGGGGGGGTTGGTGCCTCGGTTGGTGGAGTGCCTGCCTCACAGGGGACAGGGTTGGGGGGCGGGGGGGTTGGTGCCTCGTTGGTGGAGTGCCTGCCTCACAGGAGACAGGGTTGGGGGGCGGGGGGGTTGGTGCCTCGTTGGTGGAGTGCCTGCCTCACAGGAGACAGGGTTGGGGGGCGGGGGGGGGGTTGGTGCCTCGGTTGGTGGAGTGCCTGCCTCACAGGAGACAGGGTTGGGGCGGGGGTTGGTTCCTCGGTTGGTGGAGTGCCTGCCTCACAGGAGACAGGGTTGGGGGGCGGCGGGGGGGGGGTGCCTCGGTTGGTGGAGTGCCTGCCTCACAGGTACATGCACAATTCCTGGGTCCGATCCCAAGCACCACTTAATCTGAGTGCAGTGGTACAGGCCTGCCATCCGAGAATTCAAGAGAGAGAGGAAGTCATAGGAGTTCAAGGTCATCTGTAGCTGCACAGCAAGCTTAAGGCCAGCCTGGGATACAGGAGACCTACTTCAAATAATAATGACAATAATACAATAATATATTAACTAACTGACTCTAACATGCCAGGAAGTAGTGGATTGAAAAGTTAATGAGAATTAATTTATTCCAAGTGATTGTCTTTCAATTACAAACCCCACAATTCACAGGAGGCCAGGCATGGAACACCACTATTCTTTCATGAAAAAAAAAAAAAAAAGTCCCCAAACTCAAAACCCTTTGAAACCTCAGATTTTACAACTTCTCTAAAGCAAACTGTGGTTATAAATGATCATGCCCCAAGTGGACTAGATTTGCAAAGATCAGACAGTGTTTTGACAAACCACGCTCCTTTTGTGCTTGTGTCCCTAAAAGAGCAAGGAGGCATGTTCTACTGAGGAATGACACTGCTTGGCACCTTTAAGCCTAATCAGGAGAGCCGTGCAGAACACAGCAGCAGAGGAGGCTGTTTCAGGCCAGCACAGATCCACTCACTTAAGTGAGTAAAAACCAAGCTCAATACTTTATTAACATGACAGTGAAACCACCACAAATGAGCAAACGATGGGACACAGGCTTCTGCTCCCACCCAGGGAAAAGTCGGCTGCGCCCCACGTGTAGCTCACCCAGTCGGTGCACTGCTGTCCTGTGGGATGCCCAGAGAGACCCATTATCAGAGAGGTTTGCCTTGTTCCCAGAATGCAGCTGGTGCCTTTATCATCCCAATTCACATTTACCCTTACAATTTAAGAAGTGTGTAGGCATAGTGTGTCAGGAGCAATGTGAAAGAAAACAAACAAACAAACAAAACAGAAAAGACGCAATGGAGGCGTGGAGGCCGATGCCCAATACAGACAGTCGTGCTTGCTGGGGAGTAGTTTCCCTTCCCTACCCAGCGTGTGTCTCATTGCCAGGAGTAGTTTCCCTTCCCTTCCCTACCCAGCGTGTGTCTCATTGCCAGGAGTAGTTTCCCTTACCTTCCCTACCCAGCGTGTGTCTCATTGCCAGTCATTTGTTTATTCATCCACCCGTTTGCCTTTAGTGCGCCCCTCCTCCACACTGCTCTCTCACTGATACATGCTAAACTTAGTCCAGGAACCTCAAAAACGGAATGGTCTGTAGAAACCAACTAAACCAACTTTATCCTCACAATCTGATTTCTAGACTGGTTTATATCGCTGAGTTATTAAACTGTCAAGGGATGACCACTAAAATGAAGCCACTGTTAACAATTAAGTCACACAAACATCTAACTACATATTAAAGCAAACGTCTTCAAGACTGAATCCCGCTGCCCCCAGTGCCTGTTAAGGTGCTGGCATCTTCACGCTGGACAAGCCATAGGAGGGCTGTTCTCATCTGCTTGGTGAGCTTCGGTGGTGCCCAGTGTAACCACCTTAGATTTCAGAAGTCTCGTTATTAAGCTTACCAGCAGACCCACAAAACCTAGGCAAATGCCCTCTTCTTAAGTCACACCAAATAAGACACTATCCAGATAGCTTTGGCCTCCAGGAAGCAGCCAGGCATCCCAGTGGGCAGACAGAAGCTGGGAGAGGCCCAGAGTACAACGAATGAGACACAAAGAATTAAGACACAAGTTAGCTCTAAATTTTAGCAAAACAGGGCACACAAAAAGCCTGGCTTCAACCCCCCAGTGCCAAATAAACCAGGTGTCTACTGCACGCCTGAAACTCAGCACTGCAAGGTAAAGGAAAGTGTCAAAATTCAAGGTCATGTGGCCTCAGAGTGGGAGGCCAGCATAGAATACAATAAATTCTGTTTTAAAAACAACAAAAACAAAAACAAAATGCCCAAACTGCAACAGAGGTTAAGTAGCACACACACATATGACCTCAGCTTTTGGAAGCCCGAGTAGTGGAACTCCAATCCCAGATAAGCCTGGGCAAAAGGCTAAACGCAGAGTGGGGTGTGTTTTTCACTTGTCTTTATGAAAGCCATTGTAGAAACCCTGATACTTCACCAAGAGAAGTCCCCCCGAGAATCCGCACTCACAAGAAAGGCTCGTCAATACTTAACTTTCATTTCCGATGTACTCTGTTTACTTCAGTTCTTTTACCTGTATCATTTCATTTGTATAGCTCATAAGAAACAGTAGCCACAAATAAGCCCACAGCCAGCCAAGCTTCTCTGACACAAAGCCGAGCATGTGCTATACAAAAGAACGGCACATTCTGGGTATATGCACAGAACTAGCTGCAAAATGCCGGCCACACTAAGAGAAGGAGCACTGCTCAAGAAAACCATGAATTCTTTCAAAAGCTACGAGAAGCCCAAGTAGCCAACTCCTCTCCACCCATAGCGAGCAGGAGTAGAGCTGAAGGAGGTGACGATGGCAGCCGAGGCAGGGTCAGCAAGGGAAAGCGCACCCAGGTGCTTCTAACAGCACCCACAGCAGGGAAGCAGGAGAGGGCTGCAGACCGCGGTGGTGGAGCTGCCCCTCGGGCTCAGTGTTCACAGCCCGCACATGAGTTCTTCCAATCAAAATTTCACAGAGTACAAAAGTGAGTCATTATCATGACAATTTTCCAATTATGCAAACAAGCTAAAGTCAGAATGAACATTTTTACCAGAGTATTTTTCTTTTATCAATCAGACAGAATTATATAATCATGGTCAGATCTTTATTTCTTATAAAATATTGCTCCACTGCGCTCATCTAAATAAAACAAGGTATAAAGGAAACACCCCATGGTCAGCTCTCTCTGGCCGTTACTCCCTTTCCAGACCTATATATAAAATGACCAACCCATCAATGCCACCACGTCAAAGGCTCACTGCTGTCCAGGGAGGCACCTGACTGAGGAGAACAATGGCTCCATGCACACATCAGGGCTGGGGCACGTCTACTGGAGCATCTGTTGCGCACGTACGAGAACCTGGGGGTGACGTCCAGCACCATCCATGATCGGGTGGATGCACGCATGCAATGGAGGTCGTGTGTCCTCCACACTGCTCTGAGACATTAAACTGTGAACACAGTAACACCTGCTCAATCTATGGGTGTTGTACTTGCTAGTGTTTAAAGGACCTGTGGTTTGACCATGAAATCCCCCCCCCCCCCCCCACACACACACACCAGGCTGGTGTACTTGGACAGTAGCTGTGATTTGGAAGATTGTAAGATGCCCTTAGGTGCTGAAGCCTCCAGGGGTGAGTATGCCCCAGGATGGGAGGAACAAGCGGGTCTTGAAGGCTGAGATTCAGACTCGCTTCTGGTGTGCTCTCTGCACGGGCTGTGGATACAAGGTGACCAGTTGCCTCCTCCCACTCCTGACTTGTGTTTCCAGCCGTGATGGACTGATTCCCTTGATCAGTGAGCCTAAAAATCAGCCCTTCCTTTCTTAAAGTCGCTTTTTGTCAGATCCTTTAGGTTAATGTCTGTGGTGGTTTGAATGAGAACGGAGGCCGTAGGCTCATGTATTTGGATGTGTAGTCATTAGGAGTGGAACTGTTTGGGAAGGATTGCAAGGTGTGGCCTTGATGAGGGAGGTGTGTCACTGGGGTGGGCTTCGAGGTTTCAGAAGCCCACACCAGGCCTAGTCTGTCTCTCTGTGTCTCTCCCTCCTCTCCCCACCCCGCCCCGCCCCCCACCTGTGAGTAAAGATAGCGATCACGGGTGGACTGACCCTCTAAAACTGTAAGCAAGGCCCCAGTCAAATGCTTTCTTTTCTAAGCGTTGCCTTGGTTGTACTGCTTCTTCATAGCAACAGAAGAGTAATTGAGACAATGTCTCACTGTGCCCATTTTATAAACTGTAAGTATGTATCCATAGACAAAAACACACAGCAGGGCATGGTTGCCTGTACCTGCAGTCTGAGCGCTTGGGAGGTGGAGGCAGGAGAACGTCCAGTTCAAGGCCAGCCTCAGGTCCTGACAGATCGGAGGCCAGCATGCGCTGTATGAAGCCCTATCTCACATAATAAAGGAGAGAGCACACACACGGGCCTATCAATTTAGAAGAGAAGAAAAACTCCCTTTGAAGAGCGAGGAAGAGATCACCTCTCTGGCCAAGACAGCCTCCTAGCTTCCCATCACAAAGGCTTCACGAGTCTCCCCAGCCTTGCCCACTGGCCAGAGACCCAGCACAGGATTCAGGGGGACTCTCTTCTCCTGAGCTGTGAACCATCGGAGACTGTTTCTGTGTCCCTTTCCCAACCCACTTGTTCCAGCTACAACCCAATTGTGACCATGTGGCCAGTGTGAATCCATACTAGATGGCCGTAGATGGCCGCGTGCTGCTGACCCTAACTAATCACCTGCTGCTTTTCCTCGTTCTAAGTCATAAATCCTCAGGCTGGGATGTCACAGCCAAGCAATGTGATATTCCTTTACAATCCATTATCACAGATTCTATATTTAAAATAAATACTGTTCCAGCTGATTTAAATAACAAATTAGCCAATGGATCAGCCACGGCCCACAATGACATTTTAATTAAGTGTGATAATAGGCTGCATAACCCACAGAGCTCTGAGACGCCCTTCGGTCACGGTTGTTTCCAGATTACTGTTGGTCCAAGCTGCCCTGACTGATCTGGTTGTAATTTTCCATCTTTAAACATGAGAATTAACTTTAAAAAAAAAAATCGTTTTCCTGGCAACTTGTAAAATCTTTCCATATATAACCTCATCTTCAGCTGTGTGTATATACTCAGACATAAGCACATTTGTGAGCGTATATTTACAATGTGCATATATCTAAATACTAAGACACTGATATATACATACATAAAATCAATAGGCTACTACTACAAAGGAAAGAAGACACCTAGTGGACAGTGGTAGAACTGCAGGACATTTAAGAAAAGGTTGCCATTTCACACTTAAAAGCGGTGTGGTGGCACAGGCCTTTAATCATCGCACTCTGCAGGCAGAGTCTGAGTTTGACGCCAGCCTGGTCTACAGAGCAAGTTCCAGGACATCCAGGGCTGCACAGAGAAACCCTGTCTCAAAAAATGGAGAAAGGGTTAAGAAAATAAAGAAAAGCACCTGTGAAGCCCTAGAACAGACAGGTGTGAAGGGTGCAGGAACATTCCAGACCTTTCGGAGAATGAAAGGAGTGAGACGAGTGAGAGAACTCACAGAATGGTGGGATCTAAGGACGAATGAGGCCAATGGTTCACACGGACAGGGAGGTGGCAAGGGCACAGACCTCTTTTATGAAATTCTTAGTTTACCTCAGCTTTCAAATGCCAACATAGCGAAGATACTAGAAAGGCATATCAAATTCAGACTGCAGAAAGACCTTTGTTATAAAGCACCTATTTTCTAAAGAGGAGGAACCATCAGGCTTTCTGCAGCGTGTCTTGACACCATACCACTCACTCACGTCTGCACTCACCAGCCACCAAGTGACCCTGCCACAATTAAGCCTCTTTATGGAGCTGAGAGATGACCATCTATCTGTGGCAGCTGCAATTTGGGGGAGAAACATCCCCCAGAAGCCACGAGCTGCAGTCAAGGCTCATCAGCACTACCAGGAAGTGCTGGAACCTTCTAGAGGCACAGACTGCAGAGAGGACGCCAAGCCGTCTGTGAGTGGGACCATAACCCCATACTTTCTTCTACTTTACTTCCTGGCAGCCATGAAGCATCCACTGAGCTCTCCTGCTGTGGGTCACAGTGAGGCTGTGGGCCCAAGCGGCAGGATGAGGTGGTCGTGAGCGGAATCCATGAGCTAGGATAAAAAATCTGATGGGTTATGAACACTGGTTGTCTTTGGTGTTTGTCAGTGATGGAAGTCTCACTCTCACAGTAGGCAAAAAATTGAATAATAATTGAAAATCAATAGAAATGATTTCAAAACAAAAACGACTTTGGCTTTAGGGGACATTTTCATCCTTTAAAATGTCATCCCACAGAGACAATTAGTTACATGTAGACTGGAGGAAGAGGGAGACAGAGTCGAACCCTGACTTCCCAAGGTTTTGCTTCACCGAATCGCTGGCACTGACTCAGTGGTTCTGTTAGGCGAGATCTCTCCAACTGGCCACCAGAGCAAAATGGGATCAAACAAAGCAAGGCATACAAAACTACTCCTGGTGTTTTTTCAAAACTGTGTGTATTCACTACTGTGCAGCGTCTTCTAAGACACTTTCATGTAGTCATGTGTGTGTGTGTGTGTGTGTGTGTGTGCGCGCGTGCGTGCGTGTAACAACAGTCTATTGCCATTGGAAGGGGCTGTATCTTTATTTAAATAATTCTTCTTTAACATAGCCATGGCACCACCAACATCACAGGTTTTGAGGTGCAAATACCAGTTCTCGATGTCACAGACCAGACAACCAGGCACGGTGTGGGCAGTCCCATAGAAAGGACATGATCAAGGACAACAGAATGTTAACCACTGAAGACAAGACGTGATGGGACAGTGGTCGAGGGAAACCTCTGGGCAGAAGGGGTGAACCTGTGAGTGCTCCTGCAGCAGGTGTACAGGACAGCTTTCTGTGTGAGGGGCCAGCTCCACGTGGCTTGTGTCTAGTTTCAAAAGCAACTTCTGGAGAAACCTATAGTTCATCCCAGGAATACACGCCAAAGGCATAGATATCCCACACATGATCTGAATCCCCTCAGGTCAGTCTGTCCTGATGGGGGCCAAGATGCTCTGCAAGGCCAAAGTTACATGTGTCTGAAGAGGGCACGCAAGCTCTCAAGGAGACTGTATTTCTCAAGCTGTCAGACTGTTGATTACATACAGTGCAAATATCTTCATGTATGTTCATTATAGCCAATGAAGAATGTCTTTACATTATATATGTTAAGATGTCCTTTTGTATGTCCATGTATGTGTGTGTCCATGTGTGTGTCTGTCTCTGTGTGTGTGTGTGTGTGTGTGTGTGTGTGTGTTTTAACTGAAGCACTGTGATACTGGCGTGTAGCTCTGTGGAAGAGGACATGCTAAAAATGTACTAGGCCGCTGAAGCAACAAAAAAAAAAAAAAAAGGGGTGCTTTTCTCATAGTCAAATAAAAGCAAGATCCGAGTATTCACTCTACTTAAAAATAACTTAAAACAACTAGTGCGAGCCAGGAAGGGCAAAGGCACACAAATGCAGGATTCAAGCCTTAAAGATGTGTTAGTGTGTAGACTACGTACGCCACAGTACATTGTCAGCAAGGCTGCTTTTCTTACTCTTAAAGACCTAAGCTTTGGTTGTACCTTAAACGCACATGCACTATTATTTTAACTCATTGCGCCTGTTGCCAACTGGTAAAAACAGGACAGGTGATGTGGGAGTTTTCCTGTTGGGCTGCATGGTTTTCTAAAAGCCTGTGACCTTCAAACGCCCTTCAAACAACACAGTGCCTATAGCCTCGGTGTGGAGGTGTCGGGTGTTGCCTGGATGCTAACAGCACAGTACCCTGACAGGGCTGCAATGCTAACTTTGGAGAGATGACCACAGATGAGCCGCACCGTCCATTGAAGCGCCTCTGCCTTGCCTGTGTGCTTTAAAGCCTAGTACTTCTTGAGTTCCGAAGGGGACAAACGTATTTTATTCCTTTTTCAATAGATGAAACATGTGATCAGGCAAATACAAAAAAATACTCTAAACCTAAAGCATATATACATATTTATATTTATTGCTGATTCTTAATTAGAAACCTGAAAAATAAAGCTTGCTTCTTGTGATACAAAATATGACTAGAAAAAGATAATTTTTCCTTGTGGTATTTAAACGTCATCCTTAGGAACAAACAATGCGATGCAGGCAGCGAGCTGCCATGGCCTGACAGCCTGTCTTCTCTGCCAAATTGCTTATTACGTTTGGCAATTTTCACCTGCTCCTCCAGTTTATGTTTCAGCAGGGAACAAGCATCATCCTGCTCTCACCGGCTCTGTCGTGAGGCCCTAGCAGCCTTCTGTTAACACGGCCCCCTCACCCCCCACACTGCAAAGACAAAACCACCCTATGCACATACCATTATTTTTAAAATGTCAATTTGGCTTCCACCACGGGAGGCCAGCCTAGTGTCCGGCAATGCGCGTTAGTTCAGGAACAAGTGCACCATGGGTAAGCAAGCACTAAGCAAGCTCACCAGTAGTTAGCCTAATTCTTTAACTCAAAAGCAGAACCAATAAACCACGCAGGTTTGCTTCTTCACAATGCTCGTCTCTGGGAGTAGCATGTCACGTGGGTACAGGTGAGGCTAAGATCGCCAGGCCTTTGCTATAAGCCCGAAAGGAAGACACTCCGATTCATAAACAAGCAATGATGGTAGCACGGCAAGCAGAACGGGGAGAGGCTAAGAGCAGCTCACCCCGAGCCTCTGAGCACGGTGGCGTTTGGGGTGGATCAATAAGTGTTGGGCCAAAAATCACCAAAGATATAAAACAAAACGCCTGGCGCCCTATAAAACAGCTTCTGATGGAGCGGCTGTTTCCATTATACAGAAGTGAAGCGCTCACTACCAACCCTGCAATTAGCTGGAAAATTACAATAATTACAGCAATTTTGTGTCCCATCTCCAGTCCAATTAATAGATATATGACCTTGTCAACATGGAATAATCAGATTGCATCCACAACAAGCCTGGAAGGGCTTCGGCTACGGAATGGAGCTGACTTGGTGAGGGGGCGGTTATTTGAGATTCTGAGAGTGCATGTGCACGCCACGCTGTGTTCGCCATGCTCTACTAAACAACTCAAAAGCAAGCACAATAGAACGGTGTCTGTGGTTTCAATGTATATTTAAATCAGATGTTTTTTAAAAGCATGCTAATATCAGCTGATTGTTGAGGAGGCTAGCTCTCCAAGCCAAAGCCCCGCAGTCCGCTCTGTCTCGGAACAAATGTTTAGACAGATCTCTATACTCTTACTTAGATAAGGAAAAAAATCTGAGATCCAAAGCAGGAAAGGCAGGCCGGCCAGACAGCTGAGCCTTGAAGGCACTTGCTGTGTGAGCCTGGTGATATGAATTCAACTCTAAAACCTGCACAAATGTGACAGAGAAACTCCAGGGAGTTGTTCTCTGACCTCCACGTATGGGCCATGACACATGTACCCACACATACACAGCATTCACATGAAGACACAGTAATTTAAAAAGAAAAACTTAGAAAAAATAGAAAAGGATATTTACTTTATGACATAATATTTCAATGAATATTACTTTTTCTTTAAATTCTAAAAATTATGAACTTAGTAATACCTTACAAGCTAAATAACATTTCAGAAAAAACCAATAATATTAATACTTAATATAGTCTTATGTAAATGTACGTATGTCTGTATGTATGTATGTAAAGACTTGAAAGTTACTAAAATAAAATGTAGCTGAGCAGATCTGTCAAACACTCTACATAGCTGTCATCATTTCCAAAAGCTGTGATATCAATGGGGCACGCGGCATTGCCAGATCCACTGGAAGCTCCCTCCGACTTCTAGAACAGATGAGAAGGCCTCAGTTCTGGAGAAAAGAGATGTTGCCGGGGCTGCAAAGCCAAGTCTGTGCCCCCAGCTGTCTGGAAACCTAAGAAATCCCCGAGCATTTAATAATAATAATAATAATAATAATAATAATAATAATAATAATAATAATAATAATAATAATAATAATAATGAAGCATGTAAAGACAAAGCCATATTCCTGTAAAGTCTGGAACACCCCTACCCTTGAGTGTCCCCAGGAGGGGACGGTTGCCTCCACCTGCGAGCATCACTTCCTCCCTCCTCCTGTAAGAGCCACTGAGCAGCGATGCCTCCAGGACTCCTGCGTGCACAGCGCATCTCTAGTCCCGTGTTATCCCCCCAGGCTGGACGTTAGTTACTCGGGGTGTTTGAGCCATCGCTAGATCCATGTCCACGCTTTGGATTCATGTGGCTCATCCATTTCACTCATCAAGGTGATTCTCCTTTTAAAATTTTGTGAACAGGCCGCTGGGCTGTGTGTGGTGGCTCACGCCTTTAATCTCAGCACTAGAGAGACAGAGACGGGCAGATCTCTGAGTTTGAGACCAGCCTAATGTACACCAAAGGGAGTCCAGGACAGCCAGGGCTACACATAGAAATCCCGTCTTGCAAACTCCTTCACCCACTGAGCCATCCCACGGGCCCTCTCAGTTTTCAGGAAATTGCCATTTGAGTATAAGACAAGGATGCCTCCAGTTCGGGGCTTCTCAGTCCTGCCGCTATTGACCTCTGTGCACCTGTGTGGTGCGGTCTCTTCACAACAGGAATTTATCTGACAAACTTCTATTAATTGCAACTAATCAAGTCGTCTTTCCACTGAACAAGCCTTTTCATACAGTCCTGTCTGTCTTTGGCCTCTGGGCCCCTAGCACACAGGCTGGCAGGCACAATCCTGTGTGGTGTGTTTGGCTATCACTGACAGAACAAAAGTCTTCACAGATGACAGGTGTGAGGGCTAACTGCCCCGAGGTCAAGAAGAGTATCCACCTCAGATTTCTTTTCTTCTTTCATACACACACCCTGACCACAGCTCCCTTCCCTCCACATTTCCCCTACGTTAGATTCTTAACTGCTTACCTCATCATCCAGTCAAGGCATAAAACCTTCGCGTACAAATGGCCTCCCACTGAGAAGACAAAGCACACACTCACTCTCTCTAAAGTAACTGAGACAAGAGACAATCTGAGTTAAAACCCGTGTTCAGCCTTAGCACACACAAAGACTGACCAGCCAAAAGGCAGTGGCTATTCACGAGGAATTTTGTTGAGTACAGGGAGGCAAAAAGGTAAAAACTGACGGAAGGCATGTCACTCAAATGCTTCCCAACACAAACACAGGAAGTGACATTCAGCCAATACTTTACTTTTGGTGCCATTGAGCCACAGTACGTGTCACTTCAGAAAAGACACCAACACAAGCCACACAGCAGAAGCCCTGATCTGAGTACATAACTGAGGTGTAACTGCTCAGACTCACTATTTTCCAAACCTCCACTACCTAAGCATCTGGACTATTTTATAATTTAGTTTTCTTTATGTCATACTTAGGTAATCTGCTGTTTGTGCACAGGCTCAGTCTAAGCGTGGGCTAGATAAAAAGGTGTGATAAAAAGGACAGGGTCACCTCCGAGCCGCCTCACCACACCCCGCAGAGGCCTCGCACCTCCAAGCACACTGCCTCAAGTAAAGCCAACAGTTTTCTTGTCTTGACACGGGGTCTCATGTAACCCAGGGTAGTCTGAAACATGTTACACAGACATGACTAAGCCTGAACCCTTGATCCACTTGCCTCTACCTCTCAAATGCACGCCAGCACATGTAGCTGAGGACTTTTTGAGGACTACATCCTTGAGGTGAACAAATGTTGTTTCCAACTGTTTAATATATCTGCTTACATAAGCACAAACCACAGTGAAGAAACGGTGGGGTGCGGAAGGCCGAGCGCCCCTCAGGCTGCTGAGGGGGCTTAAGGGCAGTCATCTGAGACTATCCTGAGCAAAAGGGACGCGGGAGCGCTTGTTCGCCTCCAACTCTGTAAACATTTTTCTTTGTACCTGAGTCTCCTTTGTACCTGATCCAGAGGATGTAAACAACAGAAGGAAGCGGTTAGCACTGCTCTGGACACAGGTGTGATCCTGCCAGGCACCCTCACAGCGCGTCCCACAGACTACCTGCAGGATCCCCTCTTTCTGTAGGATACGCCTTCATGGCAACTTCCAGTGGGCACACCAGCCGTGTTAGACAGATGGCAACCTGCTGTGCTTTCCTTGTTCTCCCTGTATAAACATTTGGTTGGTGCTGGTGACAGACTCCAGGGCCTAAAGTATGCTAGGCTCGTGGCACCACCTATCGCCGGCCCTGATATATAGATTTATGGTAGTGTAGTAAACAGGAAGTGGAAAGAATTTACAGGCCGGAGGACGGCGAGGAGCGCTGTGAGGTGCTGCCTTCTGGACGTGACATGGTTATTGTGCCATGAGCTCCCTGCAGCCATCACCACTTGCACAGATCTGTGGAAGATCGAGTAACAAGACTGGTCGACATTCCAGCGGGCAGCATGAATTGGATTCAGAGGGTTAGAAAGGAAGACGAAGGAGGGTGAAGGAGGAGGGAGAGGGAGAAAGGAGAGAGTGGGAGAGACAGACAGAGAGAGAGAGAGAGAGAGAGAGAGGAAGGACCAAGGAGCATGGCTAAGGCTGAGCAGTGAGGAGGGGAGGAGGCTAAGGAAGCCTACTACTACATACACTGTAAATATGCATCAAAGTGTCAAAGAACACACAATCTTAAAAATAAAGAATAAAAAACAGACCTGGAGAACCAAGGATATTAGAGGACAGTAAGAGTTCGCTATTTTATTTTCTTTTGCTTTCTTTTCCTATCTTATGCAAAGTCTCTGCAAGAATTATAACAACTTTTATCTTTTCTCTCTTTGTACTTTGGATGCTTAGTGTTTAGACTCAGGTACAAGTTACCTGCATATTTTAAACTTCTAGTTGACTACATAGATAAAACAAAGGACAGGAACCAAATAAGGAAAAAAGTACATGTAGCTTATACACTAGTAGAAGCAAGTTGCTGAAATGCCATGGGCCACTACCAGTAAGGGGGTAAAAAAAGAAATCAGAATACATTCTGGAAGAATAAAATACACATTCTAAATAATTACCCATGTTGTATTTTAGATATTATATAATTACATATCATTAATCAACTATATAAAATCTGGCCATTCAAAGACAGTCAGTAAGGCACTATCATGCATTATGTCTAAAAACAAACTAACAAATAAACAAACAAAAACCTGAAGGGATCTTCAGCATAGATGCCTACAGATAAAGCATCTTTGAGCTTATTTCTTTGTGGAAGCAATATGGGTGTGACAGGGTCCCATGAGAGCCAGTGTCCTGCCGTGGGCCCTGACAGCAGGGTTACAGGTGTGTGACCCCATGCCTTACCTAAATCACCTGAACACCTTACTGTTAACAGCAGCTCAGCTCTGAAATTCTACAAACAAATATTATTTCTAGCAACAACAACAACAAAAAATACTTCAGTTTTCTAAGTAAATTTTGCAGAACTGGTTACAGAATTCAAGCAAACGTCCTGAAACCAGAGTTCCCTGGAGTGTGACTCCTCACAGGCACTGTGCCCTTGACTTTCCCTGAGGCTCGAGTTGCCTGTCTTCCAAAACCCACAGTCAACTCGGTGCCGAGGTCTCTTTGCTGCCTGTTCACATGAAATACACACGCTATGCGTCATGGCTACAGTGGGGTAAGCTAGGAGACTCGTTGGTAATCCAGGGTGTCCTAACTGCAATCCAACCTCATTTACCCTTAGTGGGCAGCCAAGTGTCTCTACTGTAGACAAAGTTAAGCCCATCTACGAACAGGCACATGACTGCTGGCTTCTCATGTAGAAGAGACAGGCCCAGGCTCAAAAAGAAACCAATGTCCAATAAGCCATGGCAGATAAAGAAGTTAAGGCACCTGAAAATTAAGATGGGATGTGCAGAATACAAAAAGACTCCCACTTACTTGCCCGAAGGACTGAGGGTGTGACCTCAATTTCACTTGTGGCTTGATAAGGCTGAAAAGCTGAAACACTGTTGGTGCCCAGCTCACTGCCGAAGATCTCTGGGCTCTGGGTTCCCGTGGAGCTGGCGCTGGTACCGTCCCCTCCGTGGTGAGGATCCTGCTCGTCAAACACGGCTACCAGCTGGAAATGACAGACAGAAAGGGGCCCTTGTGAACAAAGACACCAGACTCAATATCAATACTCTCAGCCACAGTGCTGAGACAAACCCAGGGGCAAATACTGACAGTGGCGTACCCAAGGATGCTGGCTCTTTACAAAGGGAGACCTCAAGAAAACAATGCCTCCCTGAGGCTCGACACATTCTGAGGAAGTAGTTTCTGTCTAAAATTTCATGGGGGGAGGCACGGGGCAGGACCCAGTAAGACACAATGACATCCCAGAATGCTAGGGTAGGAGTTTAAATCTTTTTTTCACACAGGATATGTGTATCCAAAGAATATCCAAGTAGACGACATGTGTATAAATGTATTGTCTCTTTTCTTTCTTTCTTTCTTTTTTCCCCACCCTTAAAAGTCTCAAGTCACCCAGGCTGGCCTACAACTTGACACATCCAAGGATGATGTTTCAGTTCTGATCGTCTTGTCTTCGCTTCCCAGTCCTGGGATTACAAGACTAAGCCACCACATCATGCATGTATGAGAGTCTATCTCACTGTCTCTCTCTCCTTGAACACATATCATACACACTGCCCTTCACACATGAGGAAGAGGACACACACACACACACACACACACACACACACACACACACACACACAATCTCCTCACTACTGTTTAAAACTTAAAAGCTAATTAATGAAATTAGTCATTTAATGTCATGAGTTTGATTAAAAACAGACAATGGAAATAGACAATGGCATTAGGAGGGAAAGGACGTGCTTCTGCGTAGTTTTGCCTGCCAGAGGCATCAATCAGGATAGCAACATGAGTCAGCATCTCTGAGGACATGGCAACGTGAGTCAGCACCTCTGAGGACATGGCAACATGAGTCAGCACCTCTGAGGACATGGCAACGTGAGTCAGCATCTCTGAGGACATGGCCACGTGAGTCAGCATCTCTGAGGACATGGCAACGTGAGTCAGCTCCTCTGAGGACATGGCCACATGAGTCAGCATCTCTGAGGACATGGCCATGTGAGTCAGCACCTCTGAGGACATGGCCACATGAGTCAGCACCTCTGAGCACATGGCCACGTGAGTCAGCACCTCTGAGGACATGGCCACATGAGTCAGCACCTCTGAGGACATGGCAACGTGAGTCAGCACCTCTGAGGACATGGCCACGTGAGTCAGCACCTCTGAGGACATGGCCACGTGAGTGAGCACCTCTGAGGACATGGCCACGTGAGTCAGCATCTCTGAGGACATGGCCACGTGAGTCAGCATCTCTGAGGACATGGCCACGTGAGTCAGCACCTCTGAGGACATGGCCACATGAGTCAGCACCTCTGAGGACATGGCCACGTGAGTCAGCACCTCTGAGGACATGGCCACGTGAGTCAGCACCTCTGAGGACATGGCCACATGAGTCAGCACCTCTGAGGACATGGCAATCTGAGTCAGCACCTCTGAAGACATGGCAACGTGAGTCAGCACCTCTGAGGACATGGCCACATGAGTCAGCACCTCTGAAGACATGGCAACGTGAGTCAGCATCTCTGAGGACATGGCAACCTGAGTCAGCACCTCTGAGGACATGGCCACGTCAGTCAGCACCTCTGAGGACATGGCCACATGAGTCAGCACCTCTGAGGACATGGCCACGTCAGTCAGCACCTCTGAGGACATGGCCACATGAGTCAGCACCTCTGAGGACATGGCCACATGAGTCAGCACCTCTGAGGACATGGCAACGTGAGTCAGCACCTCTGAGGACATGGCCACGTGAGTCAGCACCTCTGAGGACATGGCAACGTGAGTCAGCACCTCTGAGGACATGGCAACGTGAGTCAGCACCTCTGAGGACATGGCAACGTGAGTCAGCACCTCTGAGGACATGGCCACATGAGTCAGCACCTCTGAGGACATGGCAACGTGAGTCAGCACCTCTGAGGACATGGCAACGTGAGTCAGCACCTCTGAGGGCATGGCCACATGAGTCAGCACATCTGAGGGCATGGCAACGTGAGTCAGCACATCTGAGGGCACGGCCATGGCACAGGTAATCCTGACCATTCTACAAACAGATACACGACCTCTCTGAACTCGGGGTGAAACAGGAACCATATTCAATCACTGTGAAACACACTATGTCCACTGTTTAAAATAAAGCTAAAGACAAACAACAGCCATGTGACCACAGCATCCCAGGGAGTCACTTTGCTCCATACATACACGCACACAGCTTAACAACTCCCACTCTGCTACACAAACGCACACACCAGGAGTGAACAAAAAAGTGAAATTATCTTGGATGGCAAAAGCCAAAGCGCTTCCTGCAAGAAACCGTGGTTACGAAAAAGGAGACGATGGGATGAACTCTGCAGTGTTAGCCTAGAACCGGGCTCAGCACAGCTCATGGCTCTCCAGCGTAAGCCACCCCGAGCAGCAGCAGTTCATTGCATGAATAACAGCACAGATACCTAGAGAATACTTGCCCTGACCTGGATGAACAGGCCAATCACTAAATGTGGGCCATTAATCAATAACACTACAAGCACCGGATGTATGAGGCAATTGTTGGCACACTGCTGAGCATCAAGCTTTTCTGTAGAGCACAATATATTCTACAGTATTGATATAATGTATCACATATAAGTTGTCACTGCAATTTTACATGACTGGCAATGTACTTGGTTCTTTCATGCCAACAAATGAGAAAAGCATTATGTTGTGATGTTACCAAGACAATGAAAACTCCCAGCTCTGCCGCAGTCTGATGTGTAGCCTGTTAGGAAGACCGTACTGTAAGGCACAGTCACGGATGGCCAAGTGTACAGACAGATGTGTAGATGAATGCTGAGACCACGAGGAGACAGATGAATCTCCTCGCTCTCGTCCGAGAGGTCCCAGCATTGAGAAGCAATGGCATCCCAGAACCAACGAACACTTTGTTCCCAGAGCTAGGTTTCTAACGTCATTTACCAACAAGAAAAGGCATCTTGAGAAGATAGTTGATTAAAAGTGGAGCAGAGAAAACACACATTGAGCATGAATGCCTAGGAATGCCGAGAGTGAGGAAGTGTTAAAAAGAAAAAAGAGGCACACCAACGGGAAGCATGTACAGCCTCAAAATCCCGCTATCCCCCACACAACCAAAGCTGGGGCAACCTATGACCAAACAAATAATCCCACCAGGGGACCATTAACTGCGGAAACAAACAGCACATCTCTGAACCTGCTTTGGCTTAAATACTGGTGGGCAGCCGACAGCTGTCTTCTACTGTAGTACTCAAATAGTAAAGGTGAGAGTGGGGCTAGGGTGTGACTCATCTGTAGATGGCTTGCCTAGGGTGCTCATCAACACCCCTAGTTTTATTCCCAGCACTGCATCAGCCAGACACAGAACGAAAATCTGTAACCTCAGTACTGTGGAGGCAGAGGCAGGAGAATCAGAAGTTCAAGGCCATCCTTGACAGTACAGCATGTTCAAGACTAGCCTAGGCCATGTGAGATTTTGTACCTCAAGTGAATAAATAGATAAATAAATGAATGGATAAATAGAAATAATAAACTTGTGGAAATGTTAAGTTATCATCAGGAACATTCATAGAAGTAACTGTCACAGAAAATCTATTAACAGATGCCAATGTCAACAGGCAAAAAGATGAGGAAAAGCCAAATAGTTGCCTATCTCAAAGGCTGCCCCTATAGGATAGGCTTCTTGCTTGGCTAAAGAGTAAGCTGAGGCTATGTGACACCCAGTCTAAAAAAAGTAAATATGTAAATAACAATGGGTAAATAAAGAAGACTGGAAATAAAATTCATCACTAGGAAATCCATAGAAAGTATTACAGACAAAACTTACCAATAAATGCCAACGTTGATGGCAAAAATACAAAGAGAAGCAATATGTTTGGCTGCCTCAAAAGGCCTCCCGTATTATACATCCCAGGCAGGGGGAGGACGGTAAGTTAAGCCTGCCGTGGGGAAAGCCGGCAGGCACAGCTCTGCATACCTAAGAACAGCAGCGACTGGGCAGACCACCACTTGTGTGGTCCTGCTAAACATGTGTCATTTCAATTTAATCATAAAACATCATAAAGCTAAGATGAAGGGCATCCCACAAAGCAAACATTACTCTCATTCAGAGCACAACAGTCAGGAAAATCAGGAAAGAATGATAAAATCACATAAATCGGAAATTACAGAAAAACAAGAAGTACATGTGACAGGACCCTCCGCTGGCTAGAAGGCCAAAAAAGATTCTTAACTGAGAGGCAAAAATCTAAGCCAACTTTGAAAAATGAGCTGACATGTGCGCTGCAGGCTGGTTTAGAGTGAGGACAGTTGCCTCTGGCTATGGTTGGTGCAGAAGGAGCTGACCAAGGGATCTGGAAACATTGGGTGGCTGTGTCCCAACTTTTATGAAATTTATAATTCTCTCAATGAAATTTTCAACTGTTAGGTGTCATCACAAAATACTGGGAAAGATTTCGCTCTGGTTCTTTCATGGCTGGCAGTTCTCTGAGCACTACACCAAGGAGTCCAGCCACTCACAGCTTCCCAAAGATGGAGGACCATAGCTGTGGCCCGAAAGGAACTGCCTGCCCCACTCGGGGTTTTACGATGTCCACACTCTGTAATAAAAAGAGAGGAACACTCCCAAAAATATGAGCAGAGTTTCTTCATTTCCTACACAGCTTTGTCATCTTGAACAAATATCTGCTTCTTCCCTCATGTCACAGAGACACAGGAAGCATGGAACGCAGCTGGGATAATAAGTAATTAACTGATTAATCCAGTGGGAAGAACGCTACAAAGCAGGATGAAAACTTGGACCACTCAGCCTTGTGATAAGCAATGGAAAAGATATCGTTAGCAGCTACAAAAACAAAGAGAGTGTTTTTAGGTGCGCTCCCAAGTTTTCAGATAATGTAGTTAGGTCCTGTCCACCTGGCACTGCATGGAGGCACAGACAGCTCACAACAACAGAGATCATCGCCAGATGATGTGTCCGCCATGACTCTACCTTGGTAACCTGAGAGCATCATTAAGAACACATGAAGAAAATGAACATGGCTCTGCTTAAACAAACCTTTACTTATAAAAAATAGGCAGCAGATACAATTTGGTACGTGGTGATGTCTTTGTGACCCTCCGGACACGGGAGGCCTGCCTTTCTGCTGCCGTTCAACTGTCAAGTTTCAATTTCCAAAATAAGGACAGACAGAGGGACACTTGTAACCCTGAGAAGCTAGCAAGGCCCATTTTGAGTTGTTCATAAGAGCACAGGATTTCTGCACTGATTTAAATATCATATCTTGTACAAGCTGTATGGCTTAATATGCATTTTGAAGCTATCAAATTTTGACATTTTGGTGTTTAATTGGGAATAATTGAAATTCAAGTTTGTTATTAACTACAAGATTTTTCTCAAGAATCAAGCCCTATCTGCAAACTGAAATTGGAGATGGGAAATTACGAGTCTTTAAATGCCAAACACAGAGGTGCTTATACATGTATTTTAGTTTCAATAATTATCTCCATCAATTTGAGAAAACACAGAATTAAGAAATCTGGACTACGTCGTTGAGTAAATGCTATGTGAATTTCAGTGGCAGAATCACAGTTGGTGAGTTGCAGTGTGCCAGCAACATACAATTTTACAGCTTTCTTTTAAACCAAATTTTAAGTGCCAGGTGCAGACATGAAGTAATTTTGTGTTAAATTGGGAAGGACTTATAATTTTAGAAAAGCTACTCTACAAGAATACATATAGAAACCCAGCAAAAGAAAATGAGACCTCCACAAAAACATCACAGATTCAAACCCTTCAAAGAGTAAAAGAAATGTAGTTTAGGTTTCGAAGACGTGACTCAACTCCGTATTTTAATAGATGGGATCCTCACTGTCCGTGAAGCGAATCGCCCTTTAATATTCACTTTGAGGTTTTTATTTTTTAATTATGCATGTCTGGAGTCGGGGTGGGAATGACTCAGGTGCCCTCGGAGCCTAGAGGAGGGTGGTGGTTAGCTCCCCCGGATGTGCAGCAGCTGAGAGACTCCTGGTGTGGGTTCCGGGAGCTGAAGAATTAGGGTCTTCTGCAGGAGCAGTGACTATTCTTTTTTTTTCTTTTTTTTTTTTTTTTTTTTTTTTTTTTTTTTTTTTTTTTTGGTTTTTCGAGACAGGGTTTCTCTGTGTAGCCTTGACCATCCTGGACTCACTTTGTAGACCAGGCTGGTCTTGAACTCACAGCGACTATTCTTAACTGCTGAGCCATCTCTCCACTTCCAGAGGCCACCACTGTTACTCTATAGTTATTAGCTGATCTCTCTTCAGTTCCTTGCATCTGAGGAGAATGATGTGGGGTGGCGAAGGTGAAGGGGGAGGCCAGCTGAATTCGGATAATTACGGGGATAAGCCGAATGTAAGTCTGCCCGACTCGATGCCACACACTTCTCATGCCTGCAGGCCACGTTGCTTTAACTCCCAGAAACACCAGAAGCTGGTTAACAAATGCCCCTTGTAAAGGCAAACTCCTCTGATGGGAACAGTTAGGAGCACAGAGCGGCTAAGTGCAGGACAATGCTCTTGGGAGCAGCCCAGGCTTCGTCAGAGAGTGGCTGGTGCATTCCGGGCCTCCACTCATGTCCAGGTGCTTCCCCTGGAAACAGGATGATGGTCACAGGAGGATGAACAATGGCCTCCCACCAAAACTGTCCGTGCCCACATCTCTCACGGTGCTTAAACGTTACCTGCCATGACCAAAGCAACTTTATGAACAGGATTTGGGTTAGTGACAGGAAAACACAGAGCTGATGCAGGTGACTTTAAAACCACTGTCCAATCAAAGGGGCATGAAACTATAGACAACCTGCCCTGACTTTGGCCAGGAGCTGTGATGATGGGTAGAGATGCCGAGCGCGGGCTTGTGAGATGACAGAGCAAGAGCCTTGGGCCAATGAATGCTAATAGCATGTGGGGACGAGAAAGAAATCCCCCACAACCGCCAGCGAGGGGGGTGGCTTTGCTGACTCTGTGACGACTGAGGTCACCTCTCTGCCATCCATAGCTGTGTGTGAATAAGCACACACCATGTGAAGCCCTTGGCAGAACAGAGAAGCTAATGGTGACATGTAAAGAACATGCCAAGTACATGGCTGGTAGTCCTCATCAAAGTATGTCGTGGTGGTATATAGACATTGTAAATATGTAAGACTAACGAAAAACTGATGATTCTATGCACAGGTAATAAGGTTTTGTTTTTAAGGATCTCAAAAAGAAAGGCCATGGAAGGGGTTAGGAAGCCTGCTAGGAAAATGCCCACATCCACATAACCAGGAAATGAAGCTGGAACCTCCCATGGTGTGTAACTATTCCCCTTAACAACTGAACAAATTGCTGGCAGGAACCAGCCTCCTCTTACTAAGAGATGCCTCAAATAAGACTATCAGAACGGCCAGGGAGCCACACAGAAGGCTAACTGCGGCTTTTAATTCACCCTCATCAGCCTATGCTTCACTAGAAACAACAGGAACTCTGGTGGCTCGTATTTGACCACTTCCCCTTGGCGGGGAGCCCTGATGGCACTCAAAGAAAGAATAAGCAGGCTACTACGATGAGACTTGATAGCCTATGACCATATAGTGGGGGAGGAGGTACCCTTGGTCATAGACCTAGGGGAGGGGAATAGGGTGAAAGAGGGAGGGAGGGAGGAAAGGGAGGATACAAGTGATGGGATAACAATTTAGTTGCAATTTGAATACATTAAAAATAAATGAATTTAAAAAAAAATAAGAGTATGGACCATGCTTCCGGTCAAAACATGTCTTTCCTCTGTGGGCCCTAAGTGTAGGAAGAATTCCTGTAACTTTTCTTTAATAATTTATTTATTTTTATTTTATGTGCACTGGTGTTTTGCCTGCATGTATGTCTCTGTGAGGGTGTCAGATCTTGGAGTTACAGACAGTTGTGAGCTGCCATGTGGATGCTGGGAATTGAACCCAGGTCCTTTGGAAGAGCAGCCTGTGCTCTTAACCACTGAGCCGTCTCTCCAGCCCCTCCTGTGACTTTTCTGTACCTACCTCTTTCTCCTTCTTCTTTACTCATTTGTAACGTGGATGATACAACTTAACCCTCAGCCCTTACAAGCTGCCTCGCAAAGGTTCTCTGTAGTACAGTGTGCACCAAAACATTGTTATTTAGCCTTTCAACCACTCTGGACAATGTAACGTCAAAGGCCAACAGAACCATACACAAAGCCATCTCTACAATACAGCTGCCTTAAGGAGGCCAGATGCATACACGCATGGTGTGCACTGTCCTGTCCGTGAGTCTGTCTCTCGTTACTCGTGTTTCAGACGACATGAAAGCCTTTTCTTAAACATTTCGAAAACATTAAATCATTTTCCTAACAAACTCCACTCTGTTTTGCACAAGCTCATCCTGAATGTCTTTTCTTGCTGGAAGTGAGGATGGCAGCTTTCCCTCAGTAGAGGTCTCTGAGAAGAACCCCTCGGGCTGTCGTCTCTCTTCCCTGGGGCTGTAAGCTCCCTGTCTCTCTCTCCTTCAAGAGATTATAAAACCAAAGCTGAGCTCCTTAGTTAGGAGAGCTTGCTTTATTCCTTTTAGTTTTTAGGCTAGTGAGACAGGGTCTGCCCGTTTCACTGCCTGGGGACACTTCTTAGCATCACCACAAAGTCCTTGCTGGGGGCTGCGCCTCGCAGGCTGTTCTGCAGTCTGGGTCCGCGAGGTCTTTGACAGCACGGGTGCAGGAACGCAGTCTACGGTGTGCCGTGAACATGCATAGAGGAAAACAACTCACATTTCCTGCCAGCCCAGGCCTGTGAACTCAAAAACTCTGCGTTTTGGCAATCGATGCTCAAAAACTTCCCACCCCAAATTAGAAACCTGAACAAGCACTTAGTTCCAAAGTTTGGAGACTGCGTTTACAAGTAAAAGTAGTAGGGAGGAGTGTGAGTCAGTCAGTCATGAGGACAAAGTCACGGACACATCCCGGCTCCACATCAGGCCTGGGAGGCAGTTCCCTCCACAGAAACCAGCCTGTTTCCAAGGCAACCTGCCACGTATACGGGGAAATTCACTCGGGAGTCAGTAAATCCTGTGAGTGCAGAGTTCACTGTTTGAACAAGACACCCACTGGCAACTTAGCTCCCTCTAAAAGCATGACTGGAAAATAAAGAGAAGTTTAACTGCCTCAAAGGAGAGAGGGGATTCGCACGGCTCTATTAAGATGTGGAGATGGGCAGATAAAAAGGAAATGGGCAACCTAAGATGAAAAGGAAGAATTGGTTTATTTTCAAGTTCAAATGCACCCGATGGTGAGGTAGTGAGTGGCAAGTCTGTACTACAGGTGCTTGAGAGACTGACGCAGGAGGATGGCCAAGAACAGATTAGCAGTAACACAGATCCAGTCTCAGAATGCCCCAAATGTACACGTGCTGACAACCAGGGGCCTGGCGTTAGTCAAAGATCAAAGTCCAACCAGTTTGTTTTATAAAGCCTAAGGCCCACATCACATTACAAAATGGCTTTCAGTTCGATTTGCATACAAAAGGAAAGAGAAGGGGGGGGATCTAAATATCCACTAGGGCACAGACGGAAGCCTCAAATGTTTTCTGAAGTGTTTGCTGCTGCGTTCATTGTTTTAGTATCTTCTACAGGATAGATGAAGATGTCCTTGACATTAGCTAAATTATCTCTGGTGTACGGTACCACGCTGATTAAATTAGGCTCATTTTAATCATCTGGCAGGTGTATTCTAAAAGCAACCAAATAATAGAAAAAATTTAATCAACTCTTCATTAGTGCAACCCATTTAGCAGTACTTTAAAAGTAAACATACTGTAAATACTAATTGTGTGCCAACCCCTCTCCCACATGTACGTGATGGGCAGAAACATAAAGCCGATAGCACACAAGCCTCCCATATATGTGATGGGTTGAACATAAAGACGCATAGCACGCAAGCATCCCCCACCGACCACAGCACCTTGATGCAGCGGGACTCCTTGGAAAGGTAAATAAATACCACGGAACCTAGTCAGTTTGCCTAAGAACACAAATCGGAAACTACATTTTAAAGGAAACAGATTCTGAGGAAAGCAAGCCTCTGCCTTGCCTATGCCTCACAGAAAATGTCCCAGAAGATGAGCCGTTGCAGGTGAGGCTGAGTTTCACTCCAGCAAGGTGACTAGCCAGCTGTGTGGGGCTGGGCGTTTTCTTCACCTCTCTGGGCTCAGTACTGGGGCCTGGTATTAACAATGACAGGCTGTGTGGATTGGTTACCTCAGGCAAAGAGTGCAACACACATTTAGTAAGCCACTGCTCCTCAAGAGACACTTTCAGGCCTGCAGTTCTGGTCAGGACATGGCGACAGCCCTGGGAGTCTGGAAGACCAAGAGTTCCCTAAAGATACACCACCTGGTTGGCATTTATTCTTTGGGGGGTTCCCAGGGGTGCAGAGAAAGGGCCGGACAGTCAACATGCATAGTCGGTTACTCCGATAATAAAGAAGTCATGAGCGCCCAGACTAATAGGAAAGCAATGGAGTGAAAATGCAATTAAATTGTATAATTATGAAAACGCAGGGCCCAGACTTACTTAAAGCTTTTGGCATGTGTGGTGTGGGTAGCACCACAGAGGTAGGAGGGGCACGTGGGGCTCAGGCTCCCTGCAGGGTGGATAGGCAGAGGGGAAGTCCAAGGACACACCAGTGGCTATGCAATCAGCTTATAGAAAAGCTAAGAGGAAAGACAGAGAGCTGGGGAAATTATCATAATCCTCATGGATGTGAGAAGAAAAAGGAGCCTCTCAGCATGGAGTCTGCCTGGAGACTGCCAGCCAGACTTGAAGGATTCCAGCACAATTAACACTGGCTGAGAAGACTGCCAACACAGAGACAATAGATCTCTATAGAAAAATATTTCCAAAGAAATGTTTAAATAACAGCAAAGTAAGCCGCAGGCCTAAGCGTGTACGGCCCTATAAGTAGGGCCTTCATTTACCCGTACATAGTGTCTAGGCATTGCCCAAGCGAAACTGCTCATTTTGTTTACGTGAGGTGAGCTGAAGGGCTGAGTAGCCGAGGAGAACTTAGGCTGGAGAAGCAAGCTGAAATGTTACAGGTCCAGAGCATAAGTGTAAATTAACTTGGGAAGCCTGGGAGATGGCTCCGTGGGTAAGAGTGTTTGCCGGGCAAGCATGAAACCATGAGTTCAAGTCCCCTGGAACCACGTAAAGAGCTAGAAGTGGTTGTACGTATCAGTAATCCTAAAACCAAGAACAGAAGGCTTCTACTTAATCACAGTCTTCAACAAACACCCAGAGTCTCCTCCAGCCCAGGGCCTGGCACACACGTACATGCATGAACGCACATTAATACACACATTAAAATTATTTAAGCAAAATAAAAAACTCATTGCCCACCTCTGTGCGTGACCTAACATTCTTGTGACTATTAGAGAAATCCTTTCACAGAGCACAGATTCTCTAGTTTCCAGCAGCCTAAAAAGACAGACAGATGACAGCAGACAGCGTCTGGGGCCTACAGCAGAGATTTCCCCACCTGGCTTTATCCTGACCAGCTGCTGTTCTTACCAATGCATTTGAAAATCACCAATTTATGTCTTTACCCATTACTATAAAAACTTGATGAAATGGTTGCTACATCGGAACATGGCGTTTAAGATCATGTATATTTGTGTCCCCAGGCCACAGCCAGTACATGGCCCCTCCGAGGTGACTGGTGTGTTTTTCCTCTGCCGTCACTTGAGACAGACTAACACCAAGCCTACAGGTGAGTGCTTACAGTCAGTACTATCGCACAAGCTTTAGAACACCTCCAAAACCCGAGCACTTGAGAAGCAGAGGAGGAAGGAATGCTGGGAGTTCAAGGCCAGCTTGAGACTCTTTAAAACACAACAAAACCAACAAACAAGCACTAACCCTAAAAGGACCAGAAATAGCAGCTTAAAGTGTTGTGAACTGGTCACTGAGTATCACCCTCGATCCAAAACCAGCACTGAGGTCGCCTAAAAATATGAGCAAGCCTCGCGTAAACAAACCGTTAGGCTGTGAGCTCTCTCTCCGTCAGGAAAAGAGCACCATGGGCAAATTGCCGCCACATCAGAGCTGACCTGATTCAAATGTGTTAGACAGTAAAAATACATTTAGGAACGTGTCAACTCATAAGAGGAAAAGCCACACCAGACAGAAATGGGCATCTCATCCCGAGTACAACAGCGGACCGAACACAGCACACTGAGTAGTGGGGCCGGAGGCCCCTGCCTGCGGCACTACCCACCAAGCAGGGTCTACACTGACACCAGAGACTTAGTAACACACAGCAAGGCTGTAACACCCTTCACAGTGTTGTTTACCAAGTTTAAAAAAAAAAAAAAAAAAAAAACCTGAGATTAGACCAGAGAGATGGCACAAGCATGAAACCCTGAGTTCCATTTCTAGTACCCAAGTGTAATACACCAGGCATGGCGGAGCACATTTGGGATGCCAGAACTAGGGAGGTGGGGACCAGCAGGGTCACTGGCTAACCAGCCTAGACTACTAACGGGCCCCAGTGAGAGGCTCTAGGTTTAAGGGGGGAAAACAGGGGTTGGTGACTAGAATACCACCCAAGGTTGCCCTATGGCCACCACATACACAACACATGTGCCAGGCTCTTGGGCCTGTGATTTCACTTCCCTGGTGTCCACTACAGTGCTGGGGTTGTTAAGAACGGAGAGTCAAGTGGGCTGCTGTGGAGCATGAGGAAGCTGTAGGCAGAGTGACAGAAAGAGCTGGTCCAGAGTGCCATGGAGGTGATGGGGGTCACGGGGTCAACTTTCAGGAAGGCCCAGACAAAGGCAGGATGCCTGTCTCACCTGCAGGGCTTGGAGGACCCGAAGAGAAAAGCAGGATGGCTTTCTACACCGTCTACACCAGGAACATGGAGACAGCGGCTCTCCTACCACCCAGCACATCACCTTGACTTTCAAGCTGTGACACACATAGGCATGGGTGTCTTTGTCCATAGCAACAAAACCAGATGGCTCCAAAGAGTCAAGTTTTCTTGATAGACACATTTGTAAGCGCATGAAAAGAAGCTTTGTAAGAAGCATATTTGGTACAAAAACCAACCCTAGACATGTGGTTACAGACACTTGTACAGTGAGTGTTCACATATCTTCCTGCAGAAGTGCCAGTGTTTTCACTGTGACCCATAGATTATCAGGATAAAAGCAAATTAACCTCTGATGTCTCCAAGCATCAGAGAGAGAGAGAGAGAGAGACTATATAGATGTTTAAAATGAAGCATGTTTTCATATAGTTTTAGGAAGGGAAACGGCACCATCATTTCTAGGTTTTCTGCCAGAAAGACAGTGACACATTCCTGTGATACACACTTTGTAAATAAGCTGGTTTTCATAATTTTTGTTTAGACTCCACCATCTTCACACAACACTAATGATAAAACAACTGTTATTCCATCATCACAGCGTGCCAGAGACTTGACGTTGGAATTAACTTGAAAAAATCCTAACATTTGTGCCTAACAAAAACGTAGCTTAGTTAGAAGAGTCCTTGGCTTTGCAAGCACGAGGGCACCAGTTCAATGTGCAGGCCCTACAGCAAGACAGCGAGCCAGCCAGGCGGGTGTGGTGCAGCTAGACAGCCGAAGCAGCCAGGCAGGTGTGGTAGCGCTTGCTGAGGAGGCGGCGGCAGAGTGGGACTTGCAGGCCAGTCAGCCTAGCCTACTGGATGAGCTCCAACCAGTGAGAGACCTTGTCTCAAAAATACAAAGGTGGACAGTGCTCACATAACTGTCCTCTACACACATGCCCCCGCATCAGCCCAGTCTCGACATGTGCGCTGGCTACTGAGAGGGCTAAGAAAACAGTAAAAAGGGGGGAAACACAGCAGCAGAAACATGAGGTACAAGTCTGCCAGCTATTTGCCATGCGGGCTGGCTCAGACCACAAGGTGACCCGGGGTTGTCTGAGAATTGCTGACCTTCCACGAGGGCTGATCTGCAACCAGGTCACTGAGGGAGCAAGACCGAGGCTGTGGGGACTGAGCATGACAATGATGTGCCCTTCGTCTTCCAAACTCTGGAGAACAGACGTCTGCCTACAGCAGGCAGACAAGCTGCAAAGTCACAAGTTAGGGGCCTTATCAAAAATGCAGTTTTTAATCACAGACTCATCAATCTTCATCATTATATTTAAAAGAACTCTAATTACATTCCGGGGGTGGGGGGAGCAGGAAGTGGATATACACGTTGGCACTAATGAGATCTCAGGACACGGGTGGTTTCAAAAACGGCAGCTAGCCACCTAAGATGCAGTTTGAAATCATTTGCATTAAGCACAAGTTTTATCAGAAGGCCAATTAATAGTCAATTTAACAGCTCTGTGGAAAGAGTACTAAATTAAGTGTGTCAACATCACATATTTGATACCAGGGCCCATCTCACATGCATCAAGAAAATTACATGAGGGAAGGTAATCCTCAGAGATGAGAGTGATCATTGGTGACTCACAATCGTGGCTGACAAGTCCAGTTGTTTTCAACATCTGGTAGAGATGATGCCATTAAAAGGATCTTAGTCCCTGCAGATCTTTCACGAAAAGCAAAGAATAAATTAACTTGAGCCCCCTAAGGAATAGTTTTTTAATTATGGAAAATAGTAATCCCAAGTCAAATGACATAGACACATTGGAAACTAGTGCAGAGTGTTAATGTCTTATAAAATAGCTTTTAATCGCGTTATTAAAATTGAGCTAATAGTCTATGCATACTACCAACAATTCAAAGCCTACATCATCCTAGCCTGACATTAGTCGGGTCGTTCTTACCCTGATCCCTACAACAATCCATACGACTCACTCTTGACTTTCTGGGGGAGGAGCTTACTATGACAGCTAGTCTGCCCACATGGGGTACCATGCTCCACCGTCTCAAGTGCTACCTACGTGTGTGTGTGTGTGCACACACGCGCGCGCGCGTGCATGTGTGCATGCATTTCCTGGTTCAAACTAACACCTAACCGTATAGCCCCTCACCAAGAAGCTCTCCATATGTGGTTGCAGCACCACAGGGAATCTGTTAGAAACACAAACTACCCACTGAACCAGAAGCTTTGGGGCTGCGGCTTAGGCACCTACAATGCAAGCTTCAATTAGTACACACCGCCCTCATCTTACAGAGATGTCCCTCACCCATGTGGGGAAATATCACTGGAGTCCCTCTCAGGCCTGCTGTTTAAAGTGACAACTGTGCGGTAGCACAGCAAGCTGAGCAAAGCAACAAGACACAAAGATGGAGGTGGGCTCACTATTAACCCCCACATCACCCCGTTGTCACACTGGAACTGATGTCGTCAGTATGCTGCTAAGGACAGCAGGAGGCAAAGGGGTCCCCCAGACTTAACTGTGACAGGAGGCTGTTGGCACTAATGACATCTAAGGGCAAAGGCGGTTCCCCGATTGCAGCAACCCAGGATGCCACTTGACATCATCTGCATAGGATACAAGTTTTATCAGGAAGCCGAAACTCACGTGCACTGGGTTAAATTACATTTCTGCTGCTGTGATAAAACATCATGAACAAAAGCAATTTGGGGCAGGCGTGGTGCCACACACCTTTAATCCCAGCACTTGGGAGGCAGAGGCAGGTGGATCTCTGTGAGTTCAAGGCCAGCCTGGTCTACAAAGGAGTCCAGGACAGCCAGGGCTACACAGAGAAACCCTGTATTTAAAAAAAGCAACTTGGGGAGAAATGGGCTTGTTTCATCTTACAACTCTCAAGTCCCACTCCATCACTGAGGAAGAACTCGGGGTAGAAACTCAAAGCAGGAACCTGGAGGCAGGAACTGAGGCAGAAGCCATAAAGGAGTTCGGTGTACTGGCTTGCGTCTCACCCTGCTTTGTTATATATAGCTTAGGACCACCAGGGTGGGCACGGCCCACAATGCACTGGGCCCTCCCACATCAATCATTAATAAAGAAAGCATCGCACAATCTGGTGGGAGCACTTTCTCCACCGAGGCTTCCTCTTCCCAAATGACTTTATCTGGTTTCAAGAACACACAACATAAGCCAGACAGGCACCGACTGCAGGCTCATCCCAACGTGAGCAGGCAAAACACACCAATGCGTGTTCTTCATCCGGCTTTGATTCAGATGCTCAAGTGAAAATGACGGCAGATACAGCCCACCCTGGTGCCTTCGCATCCTGCTTACTTGTTACGGAATCAAGGCATTTCCATAACTGGTTGGTTCACTGGGGTCTTCAGCACAACACTCCAACCTAAAAGCATGAGATGGGCCAAGCAGAATGAAGACAGCCTGGGAGCAGAGCTTTCACGTGGTGTGGGCTCCAATTCCAACAAAGGGAAAAGGTCATGAAGGTCAGACGCCACTGCCGCTCAGAGCCTCACCTGCAGAGGTGAGCGCAGCGAGGAGGGGACAACAGTAACCGAAGACTGTGTGCACAGCTCGGTGTCAGAGCTCAGGGCTTCATCCAGTCGTCCCTGTAAGAAATCTCTCAACACAGATGTAGAAAGGGGAGTTACGTACGTCCCTTTAAAATAAATAATAAATAAATCTCAACATCCTCAAATACACACAAGGAGACTGTATGGTGGCTCGTCAGAGTTAAAGGTTATTCTTGACTTCTGAGTCGCACCTGGGCTTTATGAGACCCTGTCTAGATGCCACTCACTGTGTGTATGTGTGTATGTGTGTATGTGTGCATGTACGTATGTACACATACAATGAGACTAATGAAGCAATGCTATATCCATATTACTTAAAGCATATCTTGTTACTAAAAGTATACAATCATACATACATACATCTCCACAACTATGGGGGAGGCGGACAAAAATTTACCAAATAGTAACATACTTATGAGGTATCAATATTACAGAATTGCACTAGGGGTGTTTTATATTTGCAGTTCTTTCCTTCTTGGTTCTCTATATTATAAATGTGCTTTTAATATGAAAGCATATTTATCGTCAAGTGAAATCAAGAATAAATATAATAAATATATGTTCCTTAAAAACCCAGCAAAATATCAGCATAACAGATGATAGCAATATAGTAATGAGACATTTTGATGTCTGAAATTAATATTTCATATTAAAATTCAAGTGTGACATATTCTAAATATATTTTAATGCAAAGACATCAGAGCTGTGTAGCTCACAGCAAGAACTCCTCTCTGCACACTGCAGACCCCTCTGGGAATCGAGACAGCTTTTATTTTCAACGGGATTCACTGAGCTGACTTTCCTCATCTTCACCATTGCCTTTGATAATTAATGTATTCTTCAGGCTCAACACAATGACCAAACACATTAGAATTTAAGACCACCCTAGACCCTTGACAGCCAGATAAATCACGGTTGATGCTCTCGGAACACAGTTGAGAGTGGCTGAAACAGCCGGGAGTTACCAGCCCATTGTCCGGCTTTAAAAACACACAGAAGCAAGAAACATTCTTCGATGTTTGGCTTACTGTCCCTACCACATTATCTCATAAAAATTAGTTATACAATATTTGATAAGAACACAAAAATGACCAGCACTCGGAAGGCAGAGCCTGGTGGATCCCTGGGAGTTCGAGGCCAGCCTGCTCTACAAAGTGAGTCCAGGACAGCCAAGGCTACACAGAGAAACCTTGTCTCAAAAAAACCAAAAACAAACAAACAAACAAAAATGCTCCTGGTCTGTGTAGCTCATGAAACTTATGTATATAGTAAGGAGTGTGACTAGATGGCTCATCAAAACTTAAGAGTGTTCCCATCGACAGCCCACCCCTATTAACAGGTCAGACAAAGGGATATCAGCAATTAACAGTAACTGACAGGAAATCTTACAACAGGTTACATGCTCTGCCTGAACTTTTATTTTTTTCACTCTACATTTAAAAATAGAACAGCAGGAGTTTCAGGACCCAACTTTTTTTTTTAACCATACATTTTAAATGTAATGTAAGTCATGAGCTGGGTCCATGCCACATCATGCCTCCCTTTGGGAAGATTACGGATATTACATGTACCGTGCGTAATAAATAACCACGGCTGGAAATCATCACAGCGCAACGAGACAGAGGTGTCACCGCTAAGATCCCATCCAGGAATGTGTTACCTGGAGCCTCACACTTTTAAGCTTGGGTAAGAAGATCACTGAGTCCTGATCATTACACAGAAACAATAACCACAGCGGGGGTGGGGGGGGGGCAACAACAAACACCTGGAAGAGGCCCCAAGGGACGGAGCCTTGCTGGGCACTGTCCCATCCTTCAGGTGGCATGGCCTGGCGCTCCCTGCTGAAGAGGAGTCTCCAACCTCTCCACTGCTGCTCTGTGACCACGGAAGAAGTGCGTCCTTCAGCCTGGAGAGCCAGACTTGGCGCGATGACGAGGTCTAAGGCTCTAATTAAGCACAACATTTGAACACTGAGTCTAGCAGGTGCTGAGACCTCGGCATGTATTATCAAGACTTCACATGATATGTCTCCATGACTGCCTGCATTGGATGGAGACAAGTAAGCTGCTCAATGGGGCTAGCCGCCTCAGGCACCTCAATTTATCCCGAACAAGCATGCGGTTCTATTTCATTCTTTAGTTTGTATCTGTGAGCTCAACTACTGTTGGGAGCCGGTCCGCCATTACAAGATGGCGCTGACTTCCCGTTTCCTGGTTCTTCACGGAGGCCCTTATGGCCAGTGCGCATGCGCAAGCACGTCACCCTTACATAACCCGCTTACGCAGGCGGTATGCTAATTAGGTATTCTCTAGAGCACCAATGACGAGAAGACACGTCCCTCCACGCCTCCATAGTTCCTATATAAGCCGTGGATTTTACGGGGAGAGGGTCCTTCTCCATCAGTCTGCAGAGAGCTGTACAATAAAATGCTGTCAGAAGAATCCTGAGTTGCCGCGTCTCCTTTATCGGCGAAAGGTGCGCGCGACAAGTAACTACCTTAAAAAAACAAAAAAAACAAAAACACACACAAAAAAACCCCAACTTGTTTCTAGCCAGTAGCCTCTACCAAGCATCTAAACTTGGTTTTCTAGATGTCACAGGTGGTATTTATCTTTCTTTGTCCTACATTCCCTACACAAATCTCCATTAATAAAAACGACAGACATGGTGGCCCCCAAACGCCAATCTTCCACGGGAATTACTGGTCTTACTGATTCCAAGACCAGGCGCTGCACTGTGGAAACGGCCTGCCTTTGGCAAACACTTTGAATGAGAAGGCCCTCTTTGATGTGGCCTTTATCGCACCCCAAGCCCAGCGACTGCTCTCACAAGCGGCCGGTCTTTGGAGCCCAGTGCTCTAGGTGTAGTGTCTCTCCGGCCTCACTTTAGCTAGTCACGGTCCCTTCGCTGACCCTTTAAAGACAGCTAGGTCTCCCATGTGCCGTGTGAGCACAGCTGTGCACTGTGATGCTGCTGTAAACGCCATCACTGGGAGATACGTCCTACCTTCAACGTACTTGAACCAAACTCTATGGAGAAGCTCGAGCTTTGCATTTGCGTGGGGGTGCGTGGAGGGGCTGGGGGACGGGGGAGGTACGGGGGGGCTGGGGGTGCGTGGGGGTGCGTGAGGGGAGCTGGGGGACGGGGAGGTGGGGAGGTGCGGGGGCTGGGGGGGTGCATGGAGGTGCGTGAGGGGAGCTGGGGGACTGGGGAGGTGAGGGGGCTGGGGGTACATGGGGGCTGGGGTGCGTGGAGGTGTGGGGGGTGCAGGGGGCTGTGGGGGGCTGGGGGTGTGGGAGAGATTGGGGGGCTTACAGCACATCATAAACCTCAAGGGAGCCATGTTCACAGACGCTCAAGAAAAGCAACAGTCGGCCAACATGGTGGCACATCCCGCTAATCTCAGCGCTCAGGGGGCACAGGCTTTTCGAGCTCCAGGCCAGCCTGCTCTACATTGTAAGCTAGAAGCCAGCCAGGGATACATAGTTTTTTTAAAAAGTAGAAAAAGAAAAAAGAATGCCTCCCCTCGGGTCCTGTGTGATTTTAACAGTCACTCCATATTTGGAGATAATTAGGGTTTTTCTTCCAACTCGGGGAGAGGAAAGAAAAACTTGCTTTGTTATGCTCTTTTAACTATTAGCTTAAAAATAAAACAGCAGGAGTATGATATTAAAGGTTTCACTTCAAAAGCAGAATGTTTTTCATTATTTAAATGATCTACTCACTCTTCACTTACTCATTATTCCTTAGGAAAGCATGTCTGTCTGTACGGCCGCCGCCGCCTACAGCATCAGGGACAAGGCACTCTACAACAGAGCCCCACCCATGCACGCCAATTTAACGCCATAAATACAAAGGGAACTGTCGCATGTTTGCCCAGGTCTCCCGAGCTCCAGCTACAACAAATGTGTTAAAACTGATTATCTACTACAAAATGCAAGGAGAAGACAGTGACCTGGATCAAATGGAATCGTAGATGAAAACTCTGTAAAAATGATACAATACATGGCCCGTGTGTGAAGACTCCGATGTAAAATTTCAAAGTCACAAAGCTTTGCACAAATACATGTCCAGGAAGGCGGGAAATGTTGTCTGTGCGTTCAGTCCATGACTGACTAGCTTGGCACTTCTGGGAAAGGCATGAGGGACAGAGCCACTAGTATCAAGAATACACACACACATACACACACACACACACACATACATATACACACAGGGAAATTTGGGGAGCTCAGAAAATGACGACCTTAGTGCCTTTTGGCAGGCTGCATGCTTTGACCAGGGGCTCTTTCAGCTACAGCCCTGCAGGCCTCCCCTAAACCCCATTCCACTATCTCCCCAGCGGAGAGTCACACAAACTGGACACCCTCTTCTACAAGGTGGGCAAAGATACTGCAACCCCTTACCCCGGAGCCAGCTGCGGCTCTAGAAACAGGCCTGGAACCTTCCTTTCCACTTTGCCCTGTGAAACAACTGGCCCACACCGTCTGCAGTAGGCCTCGAGGCCCCGCCCCACAGAGGCCCCGCCCCACAGAGGTTTTCCTCCATGACCTGGGAAGAGGAGGACGAGCCGCTATCAGCTACTGCTAACTTGTGACTGCCTGCTGCTGCTGCCCCAGTCCACCCTCTCTTCTTTTCCAAGATCACATTTCCACACAGCTGGCATGAAATCAGCCATTGTTTTTCTCTTTTTAACCTGTTTCTAAGTACATCAATGTCAGCTGTGTCCCAAGATGCTGGAAAGGCTAGGTATTGCAACCCTGCTACCCTGACATAGGCCATGATCTTTAACCAGCTACGGCTAGCAGACAAACCATCAATGTGCCATTACAGGCATGTTCACTTACAGAACTGTCCTCACGTGGACATTTTCATTTTTTGGTTTTTTGGGCGTTTTTTTTGTTTTGTTTTGCTTTTTGTTTTTTCAAGACAGGGTTTCTCTGTGTATCCTTGGCTGTCCTGGACGCACTCTGTAGACTAGGTTGGCCTTGAACTCACAGACATCCGCCTGTGTCTGCCTCCCGGGTGCTGGGATTAAAGGCGTGCGCCGCCGCCACCACCACGTCATGCACATTTTCTTACACCAGTGCTTCCCGGTCTTCCTAACGCTGGGACCCTTTAATACACCCCAGGTTGTAGTGACCCCTCCCCCAACCATAACGCTATCTCGTTGCCACTTCATAACTATGATACTGCTACTGCTATGAGCCGTGACGTAAACGTCTGTTTTCTGATGGTCTTGGGAGACCCCCGAAAGGGTTCTTCAAAGCACCCCAAGGGTGCACAAGTTGAGAATCACTGTCATCAGTGACCACAGATAGAAGGCTGAACAGGTTGCGTCACTATCCAAGAGTCTAGGAGTTCGTGACCACGCCTTTCCTTTTGACTGATTTCCCCCTCCCCCAAATGCTTGAGGCAGGCCAAGGAGATTGGCCAGGCTGCACTTGACACACGGCTTAAAGCAAAACATCACAGAAGAGGGGCCAGGAGGAAGCTAGAAGCTTCTTCCATAACCAACTCCACTACTGTGAACCACTACACCTGAGAATTCAAGAGGAACAGTAGCACAAATTACAGAAGCCCCGCCCGCCCACCCCACCCAGTGACTGAAGGACACTGGGTGGGCCTCAGAGAATCATAAAGAAACGGGCACTTCCCAGGCACAGGCAAGCGGGGTGAGCCCAGTAGAGAGTGGCCAGTTGTATGCATGACATACACACAACTGACTGATCAGGGTTAAATATTCACGCATAAGCAGACTGAGGAGGAACCCGGGTGGGAACCTCTCCACGGAAGCCGGCCTCCCTCTCCTTAGTTGGTGGGTTGGTCTTCTGGATTCACAAACTACCTCGTGTCTCCTTACTTCCCTCGTTTCTAATTAAAACCTTCCTTTTCCTCAAATCCTTTTCTAGGCAACTTTGCAGTCAGACACAGGGAGGCACAGGATGGATAGTGGGTGAGGCCACATGTAAGGAACCAACCCACCCTTATCTTTTCCTCAAAGACTGCCATGCTGAGCCAGACCCCACGGGCAGAAGGAACCATGGCCTGACAAAGGACAACATCAGTGTTAGCCAACACATTATGGACAGTTTAAAAAGTCTGTTAGGAGAATTAACACCAATTAAGTCTTATTGTCACCTTCAAAGTCTGTACACTTTGACCAAAGAAAAGAACAGAGCAAGGAGAGACAAAGAAAGATACCATAGAACTATGGATGTTCAAATAAACTCTCCTGGGACCTGCTGTGCATTCAGAGAAAACAGGTCCTTGAAAGGTCTCCGAGGAACAGTATGCTGGATGCACAGCCACACAAGGGTGTGACGTAAAAATGTTGGTGGATCAACAGCGACTCCTCTGGGAGCCAGACACATTTGCAGGAGAATGAGCAGTGTGTAGAAGATGGGCAGCATGCTCAGGATACTGGCATGTACAGATCTGATTCTAAGAACAGCACAGCGTGTTACAACATGAGAAAGGTTAGAGAGATACAAGCATCGGCACTGAGGGCAACTGCGAGATCAGCTGTTTGCACTCGCCAAGTGCCAGGGGCTTCGCTGGCCCAAAGCAACCACAGCAGGTAAATCTGAACAAAGTCTCAGACCTTCATCCTAACCAAAGCAACTTTGCCAAACTCTGCTGAAGCGGGCTGACGGCTCACACATGGAGCTCTGGTGAGGTACGTCCGAATGTTACCAACTGCTGTTCTATGTATTTTACCGTTAGGCTACTGTGCACTTAACACACAAATGCCAGCAACTCCAGAAAAGGATACAAAAATTTATTGTGGATGTGCTTTTAAGTTTATGTCAGTTTACTACCCATCAGACATTCTAGTGCCAATTAGCACCTTAAAAATTGTGTGTAAATATTTGAAAGACATGTTTGCAATTAAAAGGAGGAAATATTACACATTAAAATCAGGAAGAGACTTTAGGTTAAATGCTGGAAGGTAACTGATTCTCAAGATACCACACTTTCACAGCTTAACAGAAAAACCGTATATCCGCCCTACACACAACAACACAACACGCAGCTCCTGCTTAACATTCAGCCACCGTCAAGTACTGTTTGCTGCCTCCAAAGCTGATACGTTCTCCACTGATCGTAGCAGGGTTAAAACTTGGGGCATCATTAACTTACATGCCATGTCAGTAATGAAGTGTTGACAAGCACTTTCCGTAGCAACAGGGAAAGTTCCAGAATTCTTTGTATTAACTTTTCATGGCCGATATATATATATCAACAGGAAAAGCTGGTGTCCAACACTAGGCTTAAAAGCAAGCTTCATTCTTAAGTAAAGGGAACAGAAAATTGCCATAACGTAAAGGGTAGAATTTCTAAAGAAAATATTCCTGATTGCCATGGAAAACAGGATAAACTGAAATAAAAAATATAAGAAGTTACCATTAAGCTGAACAATAGCCATTCACCCCTAGTCAGAGTCTCATATTATTGGGATGCAGTGTTGAAGTTGTTGGGCTTTGTAACTAGATTAAAGGAAAAAAAATCCTAATAGAAGAAATAGTTACACTTTATTGAAACCACAACAATTTCTCATGCCAGGAAAAAAAAAAAGCCAACATTCTTTCATTCATGAAGAAAGGTCTAGAAAGTGGTCCAACATTTAAATGATGCAAGCGTTTCAGGATCTGGTTGAAATTACACAGACATGTTTAGTTTCTCAAATGGTTAAGTCAAGAGCCGCGGAGGTGCCCAGAGAGTGCAGGCGCGTGCTGCCACACCTGACTCCCACAGCCCATCCTCCCCTCTACACACATGCACTCCCAAAAATATTCTTTTTGATTGAACAGTAACTCAGAGAGGGCGAGGTGGTGGTGGACAGGATTTGGAGGCAGTGAAACTATAGTTTCCCGTTTTTTAAAATGGTGTCGTTTTAATGTGTGCAAACCCACACAACATGCAACGCCAAGCGACTCTGCGGCAACTGGTGCGACCTGCAGGCCTGTCCACCAGGGCAAATGCAGTTTGCTGCAGCTGCTGGCTGGGAGGCAGCAGGACAAGCAGTCGAAGCGCCAGACACTGCAGCATTTTGTACAAACAGCGGGTTAGACGGAAGCTTCAAATTCATGATCTGACCCCTTCGTTTGAACAGAGCGATGAGGCCGCATAATCTACTAAAAATGGCAGCAAGTTTTTCCTACTGTATCTCAGATTTCAGTTAGAAGGCAAACCTTTAATACTGCACACATGGGGAAACAATTGCAAAAGAAAAACCAAATCAGTGAAATAAGCAGCATGAAAGATCACAGAACCGTGAACATTTCTGGTCTTCACGTATTAGCAGGTACAGAAAGTTCTAAGGAGGCACACTCGTGTGCATGAACGCATCTCACACGTTATGATCAGCACGGTTCCATATGCCCTTGACATTTTTTTTTTAACTGTTTATTGTTTCAAACCCTAAAGGCCATCTCGTTCCACGGCACCACTGCCTGCCATCCTCTGGAGATGTCTACCACCAACACTCTCCACATGCCCTGTGGAGCGGAGCGGGTCTGCCCGAGGTGCTGCCAGTGCCTCCACCCACGACCATCTTCTCACAAACCCCTCTGGGCACTGCTGAAGAGAGCCAGGTGAGGCACCTGATCTGAGATGGGCCAACAGGTTACCCCCCACAGAGCTTTGGGGAGAAAGGCAGGTTTGTCTCTGGGTGGACAGAATCCTTATAAGGAAAAGCCAGGACTGTGGAACAGACAAAAAAAGGGGGGGGGGCAGAGAAAGGACCCCCTAGGCAAAGGCGAGTCAGGAGCGCCAGCAGACACAGATGTGTGGAGTTCCCACTGCCTTGCTGGGCTAGTGCCCATCAGCTTCCTGTGCTGTCCGGAGCTAGGAGGAGCCCTGGCTGCTCCACAGCAATGTCACCATTTTTTTAACTTTTGCATAGAGCTTTTGTGACATGCAATATAATGACGGGTCGGATACTTCTAATACCTGCAGTCAATGAGGACTTAATACAGGCAACGCTGCTGTTTCTTCAGTCCCTTCAAGCAAACCTCGATGGACAAACCTGGAGCCCTTAGGCTTTTTAATCCGTGTTTGCTTTTTCATCTTGAACCCTCTGTGGTAGCCAGCTCCCACACCAACCCTGGCTGTACCCTGAGTCACGGCCTTACCTTCAGGTTCAACGTCCTAAGCATCATAGTTCGCAAACTAGTTCATTCTTACCCTAAACCTTTCTGGGCACAGGGGTTTACTACCCTCCCGACCTCTCCAAGCCAGGTGGAATTTCCTCCTCAGGTGCCCAGGGGGTGGTAGATTTTTCTGCCCATCATTTCAAGGCCTTATGATCTGTCTCCCTTGGAACACACCGACCAAAGCGGCCACTGCTACCCTTAGTATGTGCTTGTCTCAGTTACCGAAGGATATATGTATATCTCCAATTTCTGAGGACAGAACTAGATTTAAACGTCTAAACCAAAAAGAGCTGGGCTTTATTTGTCTCTGCAGGCTCTGAGAACAGCAGAGCGTTTAGGATGTTATTTCTACCTGGAAAACAAGCACCACGTAGGATAAGCTGAATGCACAGAGGTTGTGGCGCAGCAGCAGCAGCACTGTAATTAACTGTCATTACGGCACTCAAGGCTACTTTTCAGTTGTTTCTGGGTATGCATGTCATGGACACAAAGACACTCCTCCCTCTTCAGAAGAGGTCGAACGTCGCTCAGCCTCTTCACCTCTTGCAGGTAGAAGGTACGTTGTTCCGATATAAAACACCAACACCTCACGCCTTGCTATACCACAGAGAATCCTTGCATCGTTTTGCAGGGGCTAATTTGTGACTTGTCTTATTCCAAAACCAATCTGAGTGACCAGAAATTTTGTCCCGCTTGTATTTGCCTCACGGAATTGCAGGCAAGAGCTCCAGAGTAAATAATTACATTTGCTCTGCCTCTTAGAGTAACCGCTGAAAACGCTCAGCATTCTGATTAACAGCCACCAAGTGCTGAGTCATACACAACCCTTCCACAGCCTGGTGGCTCTGCTAATGTAGGGCGCAAGATGGTGATACTTACAAGACAAAGGTTCTTCGGGTTCCACTCCCAACTTCCCTTCCTCCAACCCAGACACACAGTCCTACTAACCCTGTAAATACATGGCACGCGCTTCTTCTTGCATTGCTGCTGTATGTGCACCATCCTGGGGGCCCCTGCTGAGTCAGGGCTGCTGCCCCCCTCCGCCTCCCTGCCTCCCCCACAAGCTGCACAACCTCTTGTCTTTTCAGCCTAGGGTAGATTCACTCACTGTTGAAAGCCATTTTACCTCAAATCAATCCCCTTTTAACCATTTCTGAACCCTCTGCTGAAGTACCCCACACCTCCCCGGTCCTTCCGTGTTTCTGTGTCTCTTCAGCCCAGGTGGCTGCTGTGCTCTCTGTTTTAATTAATTGTGCTCGCATCTTACAGGAGCCCATTTTGACGGAATCGATCTTATGGGCAAAGTAGTATTTTTCATTGATCCAGGATTTAAAAGGCTTTGTCGGTTCATTGATGCGAAGTTGTGATTTTTCTAAACCCTGAGCACTCTGTGGACTGTCCTGGCCTCTTAAAGTCATTAAATACATTGCTGTGCATTTTCCAGCAGAAATTACAAATAAGCACCAGGGAAGTAGCCAGATGTAAATTACCATTAAGAGCCCAATTTATTTTTAAACAGCAAGCCCCTAGGCCATTCACAAGACCATTTCCAAGAAAACTAAACACCGAGACAAGAATTCTGCCCAAGACACACAAGTCACGGTTGGCGGAGGGGGACTCACTAGAACTCTAAGGTTCCAGTATCTTAACACCCTAGCAAAGCGAGAGTTCACATGTGAAGACATGCCTGTCAGTGCCACCCCCCTTCCTCTGTAGACTGTGACTCCACAGTTTAGCAAAGCTAGTCCCCTCCAAGAGAACACAGGCGCAGCAGCAAGGAGAAGGGTTCTCTGTGGAAAGGACAAGAGCGTGCTCCCATTCAGCCCGCGAGCAGCGACCTCAACAATGAATGGCAGACCTCAGAGGCTCTTCCTACAGCCACAGACCAAACAAGGAAGATACCATCGCAGATGATGCCTCCGAGGAGTCCCAGATGGCAACCGTGTGTACCTGGCAGACGTGAGGCCCTGAGTTTAATCCTAGTACCACAAACCCAAAGGTGTTGCCAGGAGCTGAGCTGAGATGGCTCCTGTTACATAGGACAGGCGATTAACGTGTGGCAGGAGTTTTATTCCTCAAGCACAGAACTGAGACGGCTTAGCAAAGCCTGCCACTGAGCACACGCCTTCATTACCAGCAGTAATGAGCACCTGGCTTCCTGCACACACTACTTCAGAACTGTCCAAGCGCTGGTAAATGTTGGCCACCCCCAGGAAAAAGGAACTGAATTTTAAGACTTGGCTATAAGGACATCGTAGGTTACCTCTGACTACTAGAGCAGGAATTAAGAGCCCAGAGTAGTAGTCGTCTGTGAAAATTCAGTTTCTAAAAGGCCCACATGTGCACGTCAGCAACACATCTCAAACCTCAACTGGTTATGATTCACAATGTACTCAGGTAGAAAGACTTGACAACGCCACAGACCTTCCTCATGGCCAAGTATGTTTGGATACATCGAGTTAGCACCCAGTGTGCTCAATGGTTTTGTGAGTAATTTGTCCAACGCAAGGACATAACGACGAAGAAAAGACTGGCGCCCAGCCGGGATGGTGCCACCGAAAGCATTTTCAGTTCTTCCAACTATGCATTTTCAGAATTCAATTTAGCTGAACAATTATGGTATTAACAACAATCCCTATGCTTGGAAGCTGTCGTCCATAGACGAAGACTTTCATTTTTAAAACTCCATAGAGACAAACATTTTTGCAAGAACCAGACTGGCCCCGCTAACGTGGGTGATAGAAAGTACAGGAAGGCCAGCCAGCAGAAACGGCGCACTAAGCTACATACGTCTCCTTCTTTAGATGCAGCGACTTCTGAAGGTGCTCTCACAGGACGGCCAGCGGAAGTCAGGGCTAGAACTTCACAGGGACCTGTCACAGCCGCAGCCCTCGGCACTCGGCACAGCTCGCTCATGAAAGAGTAATAGAACCTCATTTCACATCTCCATCCCTCCCCAGGACGTATACTTGGTGAGGACGTGATCTAAGCACCCCTTGCGGTTAAAGTCTGGTTTCGTCTTCATGTGTGTTTCTGTGTGCTGGGAACGAGCCCAGGCGCACACATACTCTGGCACCGCACTGGGCCTGCAGCAACGGCTTCAAAGCAAAATCTTCCTGGCAGGAAAAATAGGTGTCACTGGCACTCAAAATAAGTATCTAAGAGCTGAGTTCCAACCCAGCGAGAAGGCAGGAAGGGTGGGATGCATGGCTGTGCCTACAGGAAATACCTGATGCAAACTGGAACCCACTCCCAGTGTCATGAGGGTGAAGGGTGTGGCATCACTGACTCGCCGCAATGCTGTATTATCGCTCCCAGACCTTTCTGTCCTCCAGGAATTACATGGTTCCTCACCGAACTCACTGTAGCCACCAGGACAGTCATCGAGGAGAAAGGCTGAGAGTCTTATCTCATTAAAGCTGCAGTGAAGTGTCCTTTCCATCAGTTCAAATTTCCATTAATCCTTACCCAAAACTGCACTCATCAAGGCAGGTGCAGACTGTGCTATACTTTCCGTCTGAGGGGATCCTGTAAGATGCGCAGTGAGGAGCTATTGGGAGGCAGAGAACCTTCCATGGGGATGCATACAGGGGTCTCTGCAAGATGGCTACAGGTGCGAGTCTCATATCCGAGCTACAAGGTGAACAGCTCGTCATGACGCGCATGCCGTCTCACCACAGGCACAAACTAAAGAAGCCTGTCAGTCAGGAACCGGGAAATGAACCAAAATGCACTTTTTCCTTTCTGAGTTATCATCCTCTATAGCAACTGAAGCTCACAAAGCACAGTTAGAACAGTTACGGCATCGGGCATCTTCGCATGGAGGCACGTTTAGCACTGTTTACGCAACTCTGCAAGGTGACGCACGGTGATGCAGAGTGACGCATGGTGACGCAGGGTGAGGCGCAGGCCTCCTCCCCATCTCTGCCCCAGTGATGCTGAGTGCACACAGATATCCTACAGTCAGAGTACTTAACGTCCAATTTTCAAGGTAGAAACTTTATAGGATTTTATTTTTTAGGTGTATCAACATTAAAACCTTATCTTAAGCCAAATAAAGCACAATATCTTCTTATGGAGGAAAGCACGAACGTGTCATAAGGTATTATCTTCCTAACTATTGGAACAAGTTATTTTAACTAACTTACTGTCATTCTTCGTCCATGCACAGCAGTCACGCAGCTACACAACCATGGCTCGGCATTCGCCAGTCCTTTTCAACACTCAACCTGATTGAGGGTCATCCTTCAACTTGCTTTGATTACAAAGATAATGCTATTTTTAATGTAGGCAAAAAATAATGTTTTTTGACCATCTTGAAAACTGGCACTTAAAGTGTATGCCTTTGAAAGAGTTGATGAAGTCTTAAAAAGCTTAAAGGTTAACAAAGACCTCACATCCCATTTGCATTTGATAAGGGAAGCCATTCATCAGGAAACACTGATTGTGTGAAAACGCAGAACTCTATCTTGGACATAATCTCTTCTCCATACATAAAGTTCACAGCTTCAAAACTAGCAACATGCTGATGTTGAAAGGGATGAGAAATTTCTCATAAGGGGGAAAATAAACACTGGAGCAGTGGTTCTCAACGTGCGTGTGTGTGTGTGTGTGTGTGTGTGTGTGTGTGTGTGTGTGTGTGTGTGTGTGTGTGTGTGTGCGCGCGCACGCGCGCGCGTGTTTGTGTGTGTGTGTGTGTGTGTGTCCCAATATGTGTCCTTTTAATTCCTATACAAATAAACCCTACTAATCTTTAAACACAGAACAACACAATCCACCACTAATGAAGTCAAGATCCCTCCCCTGCTCCCCCACCACTCACAGCTGCAAACCATCTCGCTGCATCTCGCTGCAGTGTTTGGCTATGAGAGTCACTTCGTTCCATTTTCAGGATTTACTATGAAAAAGCAAATTGGGTTCTGGGTTCTAGCCCCATGTCCTCAGGGAAGGCTCAGAGCCTTGGGTCCGGGTCTCCAGCTACCGTGGGTGAAGCCCCTGCGGCTTCTGTCCCACTGGAAAAGCAGGGTCCTTCACAGCAGGGTTATCTGAGATTCAGTGGTTATGTAAAACCACAGACATCAGACATGCGAGTCCCTTTCACACGAGTGTCTGAGTACCTGCATGTATGCAGAGCAAACAGTTAAATTTTTTATGTTTCATGCAAATGTGTAAACATTTTATTATCTCAGTTTATGTTGAACAAGTCATCTTGTTAAACATATTTACTTGTATTTATTTTGAAGATAACACTTTAAAAAAAAAATTCACTGGAACTCAGAGATGAGTAAACTGAGGCCCATGAGAGGCCAGTAACCTACCTGAATCACAAACCTGTGACAGCGAAGCTCAGGCACACACAACTCCTCTAACGGACACACGGCAGCTTTAACAGTCGGAACACGGAGGGTATTAATCAGTGTGCACGCCTAGGATAATTTATTGTGCAATTATACCCAACTCAGAGAGTAGGTTTAATTCTATCAAGACAGTTCGTCTGGTCACTTCCAAAGACCATCTGGTTAAGTCAGATGCCCGGCGTAAAAAGAATCAAGTGCATATGAGCAGAGAAGTGAGTATTCTCAATGCCCTAAGCCTCGGGCAACCTGACCTTTCAAGAGGTGGCTTTGTATATAGAAACGTATCCGTTTCATGTTGCTTGTTTATGAACACTGACCACTTGGGGTTGGATAACGACCAGGGGTGGGGCACATCTCTAGAGAAGACCGAGCCCTCCCTCTCTCAGGAGCCATTAATTGCCTGTAGCTCTTGGGTTTTTTGGAACCATATTTTATTTGTTATTCGATGATGTCACATCTATAGTGCATTTTGACGGCCTCATCCTCATGGTCCTCTTCTTGTCTTCCCCCTCTGTGCAAACGTCTCCCCGATGCTTCTCTCTCCTTTCATATCTTCTTGTGTATGACGCTCCCTCAGTTTAATTGAGGTTGCTCACACGGCCATGGGTGGCGCGGGGGGACCAAGCTTCTTAACTGAGGGTCAAGGGGATCCAAACAACAAACACAGAACATGAATTAGAGTGATAACACTGCTTTTCCTAATCTGCCCCGCTTGTTAAATTCAAGAACAGAAGGAAAACGTCTTGATCGGTCAGTGACTAAACGGAGCCTGATGAGCCGATGAGGAATAACCTGACATCATCGATCTCTTCTCCTGACCCTGTGGTGTCTGTGGTGACAGTACGCGGCATAGTTCCCTCTTGACTCACAGGGTTTGGCAGGCATCACGCATTCCTGTGACAGCGGTGAGGAACGGCGCCAGGCCCTACGACTGGGCAGAGCATGATGACGTCTACTTTACCAAGTCTCGAGTCGTTTTCTCATCTCCAAATATGTACATCACACATGTGTCTGTGAAAGGGATGTGAAGCCAGTATGCAGGTTCCCTAGAGACGTTTCTAGACAGGCTACCAAATGCACCTGACAAAAGGACAATCCTTCTGCGTCCCCGGAGCAGAGTTGACTTTACAGCTAAACACACAGCTGTGAGCAACGCCCGAAGCTGATGACGTCTTCTGCAAGGAGGACTCGGTCTCCCCTGGCAAATGGATGCTCACGAGTGTACAGGCTAGGTGTAAGGAAAGCACATGTCACAGAACACGGGCCATAAAACCAGGAACATGAGGAGGACACTGACGTAGCAACAGATTTACTGGCTCATTATAACCAAACCATCGGGGTTCGCATACGCGGTGAGTTGTCACTCCATAATATGTGCAAAATCACATGTTATTTTTGCTTTTATAACAGACCATTACATAAAAGTCCCACAGTAGTGTCTCTTTTTATATAATTTTATTAATTTATTCAGATTACAACTCAGTTGTTATCCCATCACTTGTATCCTCCCGTTCCTCCCTCCCTCCGGCTTTCACCACAGCAGCATCTTACAGGATACTATGTAGATAGTAAATTAACTGAAGCAGCGTGTCTGACTTTGCTTTTGTGCTTGGTGACGTCCGTTTTGTTTTGTTTTATTTTGTTTTGTTTTGCTGTGTTTTGTTGTGTTTCCAGCAGGTCAAACGGGGTACCAATGTGATTGCTAGGGTCAGTAGAATTTTAAACAGAGAAAACATCTTTAAGGACTGGGAAGTTATTACTCACAAAACTATCTGAGCCCAAGCTCCAGAATGTATGTACAAAAGCCACAGTGAGGTTGGAGAGATGGACGGCTCAGCGGATAATGGCGCTTGCTAACCTAGCCCAACAACCTGAGCTCAACCGGGACCCACCTGGGGGATGGAAGAACCAGCTTCCTCAGGTTGTTCTCTGACCATGCACGCGCATGTACATGTACACACGTACACACACAACACACACAGACAACACATACACACATATACACATACATATACATACACACATACACACACACATACAGACACACACGATGCACACATACACACACAACATACACACATATACACACACAACACACACACACACAGGTAGGCTGATAAACAAAAAAATACATAAATGTAGTAAAAATAATTTTAAAGTCCTCACAGCACATGCCTAGACCTAGCTCTGAAGAGATGAAGGGAAGGAGATTCCCGGGCTCTTTGGCCATCCAGCCTGCTCGGTAATCCCAGCTGGATACCCTGTCTGAAAAGCATAAGGAGACGGAGCCTATGGATTGTCACCACCACAGATCAACTTTGGGCTTCCACAGGCATGTACACAGGTAGTGTACAAGCATTGACACATATATTTGCACGCACGCGCGCGTGCACACACACACACACACACACACACACACACGAGTACATCTTTAAACGTTAATATTGAATCACCTCAAGATGTTCTATTTTGAGAAGTGTAAACAAACATTTCTAAATTTGTCCACATCTTTCCAGGGTTTCTTTTAAATATATGTTTAAAAACACAATTTAACCTCTCAATTTATAGTCATTTATCTCGATAAAGATGTGGGCATAAAGATCAGTAGTATTGACTAGTCAAGAGCAATTGCCACACAGAAGCCTGATAACAGGAAATGCAATTTGTAGCTGCTGGTAGAGTGCACCACTGCAGAAACCGCAAGGTGACGACGGGTCTGCCTGAAAGACAGCCTTCCTGATGGGACTGCAGGCAAGGACGGGGCTGAGCCACAGAGCTTCAGTGTTGTGGCATTGCAGCTACACCGTGGTGGTTACTGTTTGTCCCAAAGATTAGACAGCAGTCCACTGTAAAACACTTCAAAAGTCATTTACTACAAAAATAATGACACTGTCAAGAGAACAAAGCGGCAGCCTACAGACTGGGAAAAGATCTTCACCAACCCTACATCTGAGAAAGGTCTAATATCCAAAATATACAAAGAACTCAAGAAAGTAAACACCACCAAACCACATAACCCAATTGAGAAATGGGGCTTGGAACTAAAGAGAGAATTCTCAGCAGAGGAATATCAAATGACTGAGAAACACTTAAAGAAATGCTCAACCTCCTTAGTCATCAGGGAAATGCAAATCAAAACAACTCAGAGATTCCATCTTACACCCATCAGAATGGCTAAGATCAAAAATTCAAGCGACACCACATGCTGGCGAGGAGGTGGAGAGAGAGGAACACTCCTTCATTGCTGGTGGGAATGCAAACTAGTACAGCCACTTTGGAAATCTATCTGGTGCTATCTCAGAAAAATGGGAATAGGGCTTCCTCAAGACCCAGCTATTCTACTCCTTGGAATATACCCAGAAGATGCTCCAGCACACAACAAGAAAATTTGCTTAACCATGTTCATAGCAGCCTTATTCATAATAGCCAGAACATGGAAACAGCCTAAGTGTCCCTCAGTAGAAGAGTGGATAAAGAAACTGTGGTACATATACACTATGGAATACTACTCAGCTATTAAAAACAAGAAATTCCCGAAATTTGTGTATAAATGGATTGAGCTAGAAATGATCATAATGAGTGAGTTAACCCAGAAGCAGAAAGAATCAAATGGTATATACTCACTTATATCGGCATACTAGCCCAAGGGGCATGTCCCACGAAAGCCTTCACTTACCAGGAAACTAGGACAGAGGGGAGGACATCCTATTGGACTCTAGATGAGAGAAGCATGGGAGAATAGCAAAGTAGAAGGATCCAGAGGGTCCTAGAAACCTACAAGTAGAACAATATGATAGGCAGATTTGGGCCCAGGGGTCCCGCTCAAACTAAGGCACCAGCCAAGGACAATACAGGCAGTAAACTTTAAGCCCCTACCCAGATCTAGCCAATGGTCAGAACATTCTCCACAGTTGAGTGGAGAGTGGGGTATGACTTTCTCACATACTCTGGTGCCTCACATTTGACCATGTCCCCTGGAGTGGGAGGCCTGGTAGCACTCAGAGGAAGGACAGCAGGTTACCAAGAAGAGACTTGATACCCTATGAGCATATACAGGGGGAGGTAATCCTCATCAGGAACAGTCATAGGGGAGAGGAATAATGGGAAAATGGGAGAGAGGGAAGAATGGGAGGATACAAGGGATGGGATAACCATTGAGATGTAACAAGAATAAATTAATAAAAAAAAAGACAAAAAAAAATAATGACAAAACACTGAAGTCATTTAAATTAAAATCTCCACTAAATGAGCACACATAGGTTTGCTTAAGTGTAAAATGATTAATGGCAACACATGTACACACATAAAAATACACACACATGCAGACAAACATATACACATACATACACACAATACACACATACATAAATATACATATGCACACACATAGATGTATGCATGTACATGTAGATAAACACGCACATGTACAGAAACATAAGCATACACATGTACACACACAGATACACTCATGTACACACACATGTAAATAGTAAGGGCATTTTGATCACCAAGTCATATGTGAAATTAAGAACATGGAGAGAAACCGTGCCCTCGGGGGGTAGAGCCTCACGCTGGTTCCACTTTAAGCAGATGGCCCACTCAGACGTGCCACTGTCACGTGGTGAGCACTTCTTAGTCCATTAGTCCACGCAGGGTGGAGATGAATGCCGCAGGATGTGCAGCTCTGGCGGTAGGCTGGCCTGGAGCTCAGGGAATCTGCCCCCGAGGGCTGCAGTTAAAGGCATGTGCCACCACACGGGGCCCCTGATAGTAACAAGAGTTCAAACTCCTGCCTAGACTTCTCTCAAGCACTCGGTCTGTGCTGGCTAGCACCATTCGGTTGCCGCCGGGGACCGTGGAATTCTGTCCCCTGGAGAACTAGAGAGGTGGGCTGCATAAGAGGAAAAGAGGGGTCTTCTGTGGCTGTGAACTTGGATCCAAGGAGCCAGTCTGCAGGCACCACCTGCCACCCTGAGCCCATGCAAAACCAAAGACAGAGAGAGAGAGAGAGAGAGAGAGAGAGAGAGAGAGAGAGAGAGAGAGAGAGAGAGAGAGAGAGAGAGAGAAAGAAATCATATTTAATTAAGGGGGAAAAAAAAAGAGAAGCCGGGCATGGTGGCGCACACCTTTAATCCCAGCACTCAGGAGGCAGAGGTAGGCAGATCTCTGTGAGTTGAGCCCAGCCTGATCTACAAAGTGAGTCCAGGCCAGTCAGGGCTACACAGAGAGACCCTGTCTCAAAAAACCAAAAAGAAGAGAGACCAAACAACAAAGTACTGGGTTCTAGGAACAGTGATTTAAATAGAGCCATGCGACCACGGTGTGTCCAGGCGACCCACTCTCTTCACAAGCAGCAGTTTGCAAAGACTGAGACTTGCAGATACTGGACTCCAAGAAATAACTGCCAGAATCCAAAACCTAGGCCTCCTTTGGAGCAGGCAGATTCCCCTGTGTGGACTCCATTCTCTCAACTAGAAAGAATGCACTCACGTCAGTTGACTGATCCCTGTTCCTAACTTTTGTTTCAAATAATATCCATCACATTTCCCATAGGGCTCTTCATGCATAAAAGCAAAAAAAAAAAAAAAAAAAAAAAAAGATTTATTTCTTTCTGTACTAGAGATTGAACACAGGCCCTCTGGCATGCTAACCACAGCCCTCCTCATACACTGGCCTACACCCTCAACACCTTCAAAACAATGTCAAGCCCAGATAGGCAGAATTCATAAATAATGAAGAATAACATTTTATTCTGGAGGAGAACATAATTGTTAAAAAAAAAAAAAAAAATTCCAAGCAACCAAAGGCACAGCAGCAGCAGCCCATGAAGAAAGGTGCACTAAGTGGAGACACACACATGAGCCGCAGCGGCACATGGGGTCACAGGACTACAGTGGCCAGGGAAGCACTGGATCCCAGCACAAGAACCTTCACACAAGAAGTAAAAGTTGATTTTGATCCTAAAGTGTTTTCAAATAATAGGGAAAAGCTGTGCTTGAAATAAACCTGGAACGCTTAAAAATAATATTGTGCTTTATGTGACGGACGGCAGTGTTCTTAAAAGAAAGCCAACATAAATCACGAAGGAATACAACCAAATTTACATTTTTTCTGCTAAAATATTAGAAAATAAATTTAAAAAAGGTCACTTGCTGCACTTTAAGCGAGGACGAAGTGACAGCCGCTTGGCTGCACCTTTCTTTCTGACATTGGCAACTCGATGCTCGAGATTACAGAGATCTGCTTCATTATCACAGACTATTTTCTCTTCCTAAAAATAGAAATAGGTAATCCCAAAAATAACAAGAAATGTCTCTTTTTTTTCTCTTCAAGCAAAGACAAAAAATTAGGCTCAGAGGAAATCTTTGCAAAAATAGAAATGCCAAAGAAAAGGTATGTACGTAATCTTGCAAAGAACTTTCAGTTTAAATTCCTAAAAAGCTATTTATTCCCCCTGGCCAACTTTCTTCTGATGAAAAGACTTGACACTTTCATCCTGTGGCTCTGAACTGGAATTTGGGCATCCTCTGGACCCCTGCAGGTGTTCCTGAGGTAATGGCTGTCTGGTCTTGGTAATTACAGTCACACCCTTGCTGTCGCTTCCTCCCCTCCCATCCTCTCTACAATGTGCTGCACACTTTTCTAGAAGCTACTGTTGGCTGTCTGAGAGCGTGCCCACAGAGAACTACAGTCAACTGAGGAAAGCTGGGAGCAGGAGACGAGGGCTTCCCCAGGGAAATGAAAACCAATTTGTCATCTAATGCCACATGGCAAACCCAAAAACATACATAAAGGTAGCACTATATGGACTGAACAGGATATATTCAGAAATGTACATGTATGTATGTATGTGTGTGTGAATGCAATAAAAATTTTAAATACTTAATTTTTTTAAAAAGAGGCCATGAATTTGAAGGAGAGCAGGGAGGGGTATATGCAGGGGTTTTAGAGGGAGGAAAGAGAAAGGAAAAAATGTGATGAAATTATAATTTCAAATTTTTGAATATATCTGTGTGTGCGTGCGTGTGTGCGTGCGTGCGTGTGCATGTGTGTGTGCGCGCGTGTGTGTGTGTGTGTGTGTGTGTGTGTGTGTGTGTGTGTGTGTGTGATATGTGATTAGCGGGACAATGGTGATGATAATGCAGACAACAACATGTTAGCTTTCGAGCTTGGAGGAGGGGGAAGCACTGTTCTAAATCACTTTCATATATGATTTATTTGGATTTTACAACCCAGTGAATCAGGATTAAGCTTTGCATATCATCCACCATAAACCATGAGCTGTTGCAGGCTTCTCCTTCCGCACATGATTGTGAAACTAGCAATAATTCTAAGTCACAAAAGAACATACTTACGTATCTGGGAAATAAAGCAAATGACACACCGAAGGGTAATAAACCCAAGGAGCAGATGGGGTGCAAACTTTGAAGAAAGCACGGACCGAGCCAATTAAGAATGTGATCACGTGATCGGCCACACTGTGATTAAACCAGCAATCCAGGTTTTGGTACGCTGGTTTGCGGAATTACTTCCTCATTTAAATGCAGGGTTTTGCATTTGTTGTCGTGTGACATGCTTTACTTAGGCAAGGTTAGCAATTTGGAAACTAAGAATATTGTTTTTTTAAGTTGTTAGGAAAAAAATGAGGTAGGAGAGCCCAGGTACAAGAACATAGGCAACCCCCCCCCCCCCCCGGCTGAAGCTGTCGTGCAGCTGTGCGCTCCCAGGTCACCCAAGCAATAGAATTTCCACAGAGAAAAAAACACTCTCCAAATTATGATAAATATGAACATTTGGAGCAATGAATTACTAAACAACCACTAACCATAAATGCTTTGCACATTTTTCCTATCTTGAAAATACTACTAAATGCTCCACGTGAACGAGGGGATGGTTTTGCTAGCACAACTAAGAGTCTTTACAGTAAGCACCAGGTGACTTGGAAACGGCACCCCAAGTTCGGACAATCGGCAGGAGGCAGTTGAGAAGTTTCTCTCTGAGTTACGCACCAGCTCCTCATTTTGCCACGTTTTGTTCACTTCAGCTTTTACACCTTACCTGTAAATGGATGGTTCTCCCTTTGCAAAAAAAGAAGGCTACTCAATGTAACTGTCAGTTGTACTATTAAAAGCAAATGGTGGGCCAGCAAGAAAGCTCAGCCTGCCTCCAAGCATCATGGCCCAAATCGGGCCCCTAGGATCCAAACGGTAGAAGAAAAAAACCAACTCCTGCAAGCTGTCCTCCAACTGCCACACACGCACGATGAAACGCACACATGAACATACTAACGTCGATGGCGACGGGGACTGGGGAGAGACAGCTCAGCAGCTGAGAGCCAGCTCTGTACTTCCAGAGGACCCAAGTTCATGTCCTAGGAACCATGTCACACAACCCACAGCTGCCTGTACCCCAGCTCTGGGGGGTCTTCTGATGCTTTTAGCTTCTGCAAGCATCTTCATTCATATGTCACACACACACACACACACACACACACACACACACACACATCAACACACACACAATTGAAAATAAAGTCCTCACTTTTAAATTAATGACAGTAAAATTGTCAAAGTGAGGCAGAAGAACACAGATAATCCGAAAGAGGCCACTTCCTATTTTATCCCTTGCCTAACGTGTTGAGGAGTAAAAAAAAAAAAAGTTTATATATCTCTGTACTTCATGTCAAGAATTTCTGGACATGTTACAGTCGTGACTTAGGCGTAACTCACCAGTCAACCTCCATACCGTGTCTAGTCCCGACAGGTAGCGCTCCAACAGTGTGGAGACGTTCAGCTCAGTACAGCGATGGCTTCATTGAGCTGGTGAGTCCTCTCCATTCCTCTCCCACTAGCTGATCAGCCTATGCTGTAATGTACCTCGGCTAACAGCACACATCCCCTAATAAATACTAACGGAATTAAGGTCCTTTCGTACTCTGCTCATGGATTGTATTTAGGGGTAGGCCACTTGTTCAAAAGAGCTGTACTTCAGGACACTAAAGAGAAAGGATTCCACAGGACACCTGACCTAGAAAGACAGCTGGAGTGGAAAAGGTAGAGGGAATGCAGATCAAACCAGGTGAGGCGGCGTATACCATAGCCCAGCTCTTGGTAGAAGAAGGCAACAGAGTCACATGATCAAGACCAGCTGGACTGCAAAGTGAGATCTCACGTTGGGGCAGGGCGGGGCGGGGCGGGGCAAGGGGAATCTAGAGGTGGCCTGCCGAGACTAGGAGCACTTGCCAGTTCTGCCGAGGGCCTAAGCCCAGTTGCCAGCAACTCCAGGTTAGAGGCTCTCCTCTAGCCTCCAAGGTTAGTGCATACAGACGGCGCGCAACTATCCATGACAACACTCCAACTCACGAAATAAAAACAAAATAAATGTAAAAAATCTGCAATAATAAACTTGTCAAACGGAATTAAAACAAAATTCTGATGACTCACACATGCGCCTCGGATCAGATCGCAAAGCGCTCACAATTTTACGAGACTACAATATATAACATTACACAGAAATGAGATGATCATAACTGAGAAAACCACGCAGTAATTTTTAAATGACCTGGAATTTTTATATCAAGTCCCATTGGATGTTAAAACCTTAGTGTATCAAGCACCATTAGGGGAACACATTCCTGGTTTTCTTCAGCTCTTTGCTTATGTTGAAAACCTAGGTAGAGACAGCGGTAACCCTGGATCCAGCCTTCTAGCCCTGTTTGCCAGAGCACACTAGATAGACAGAAATGAGCTTTTGTGGAATTGATGTTGTGCATTCACTTTTGTCTTTAAAGACTATTGACAGACCAATAAAATAATCTTTAAAAATTAATTTAATTCCAATTAAGCGCCCGCAGATACTCTTTGCGTTCAATTTTATTAACTGTTAATAAGAACAGGGCAAGGCTGAAGCAGAAAGACCCTACCTAACTCAAACAAAAAAGGAATGAGGGGGAAAAAAGGTTTCCTGGACCATATATACATGATAAGTCAACAGCCCCAAATCAAGAGTGTTACCCACCAACTGCACTACCCAGACCCCGCTGAAAGACGTGGCTACGAGAAATTATTAGAGACCAAATAAATCGCCACTGAAACGGTCTCAAGAAACCGAAGATAATCCTGTGTGCTGACCAGTGTCAAGATCAGCATACTAAAGCAGCCAGCGCAGGCCTAGCTGCGGCCATGATACCTCCAGCCTCTGTGGGATAGGTCACCGCACAGTGTCTCTGCACCTAACGCGTAAATATGGAAGGAAACACACTGTCGGCCTTGCGTTTCCACTCAAGACAACCTGCAATCAATTTGCTGTTGTCAGCAGCAAAGTCAATTTTCCTCCGGGCCCGGGGAGGGAAACGTGCAGAAGAGGCTGATAGTTCCCGGTGAGCGTGCGGCCGAGTGTTCGTTCCTAAGCAACCTTGCTCCACCATCCTCCCCAGTGAAAACAAGGGGAAGAGTTTGGGCTGCAGGATGACGGAGCTCAGAATACTAATGTCGAAGCGTGAGGAAGCGGTTCAGTCAAGATCTTGTGGGGGAACTGGGAATGGCTTTCAGATGAAAACAAACTCCGGTTAAACATTAGTCGTCAGGTCGGATAGACAGTCCAACATGAGCAGACTCTGCGGCTGTCGACTCAAGTTGTGGGCTCCTTAACACATCTGTACAGATAGTTCAGCAAATGATATGGGTGCATATGTGTGTGTGTGTGTGTGCGTGTGTGTGCATATATATATGGCAAGAAAGCAGAAGTTAAGCTGCCTAAAGGGACAAAATAGAACAGACATGAGAACAGATGTGCTTAGCTTCAATTGTTTAATCTCAGGATGAATGAAAGTATTTGGGTTGTACCCAAACCATAGCCGTTACATGTAGACACTTCTGTATTGTGGACAATTCCACATTTTTGAATAAATAAGCCATAATAACATGCACAGTACTAAGTACATCTTCATTTCTTTACAGAATTCTTAAAATTATCCCATTTTTTTTTCCTCAAGCCAATGGCCTGCATTCAGCTTCTTACCCACACACGATGGGTGGTGCCTGTAACCTGGCACTGAGGATGCAGAAGCAGAGGACCCCAGCGCTTTCCTGGTCAGCGTGTCTAGCTGAAGTAGCTCTCCTGGTCAGCGTGTCTAGCTGAAGTGGCCGGCGGTTCAGGGTTAGGGAGCCGCGCTGACGGTAGAGAGGGCGCTGTGGGCTGGATGTGGCCAGGTTTCTGTCTATACACTATACACTATGCCCTCCCAACTCACAAGGGATCGGAACTCAACTATGAGCCAGTGCCCGAGAAAGCACCTACTCCCTACGGGTGGCCTTGTCACCAGTCCCTTGGGTGTTTATATGAATAAGAAACATATTTTTCTTCTGAGGCAGAGTCCCACATAGCCCAGGCTAGGCTCAAACTCTCTATGGAGCAAAGGAGACCTTGACGATCTGGCCACCCTGCCCTCCACCTCTCCAGTGTTGGGATTACAGGCACGCAACACCACACAGCTGGTGATTCAACCTGGCAGGCAAGCGCCCTTATCAAGGGAGCTATTTCCTCCACCCTTAATTTGATGTTTTTGACTTGAAATTCTTTTCAGACAGAGTTAAATACTACTTACTGGGGAGAGGTGCTAACAGAGGAGGGAAACACAAACTGGCTGACAATATAAGATGTAAGAGATCTGCTTCTACAAGATTATTATGGGCTAGGATATAACTCAGTATAGTACAGGATCCTCTGTGGGACCCACAGCACCGTACACACACACACACACACACACACACACACACACACACACACACACACCACAATATAGAACGCTGAGCACTGAAGCCAGGACTTGCCACATGTGGAGTAGTGAGGTGCATGCAGATGGAGGAGCTGGCTGGCTGGTCCTGGGTGAGAAGCATGTCGTCACAGTAACAACATTACAGGTCACCCTTCCTCGCTGCCCGGAGCTGCTATTTAGCATGCCTGCCAACTGAGGCATGCACGAGCTGGCGAGCTGGCTAACAAACCACATTTTTTATATTGCGCAGCAAGCTATTTTCACATTAAGTCTGAAATCAAAGGAACAAAAAGAATAGAAATCTGCTACCAACTGCTTAAAAATTTACACCAAGAACCACGGAATTCCCCAGTAGAATATAAGGAACTGCTGGAATTTTCATTATGTGAATTTATTGCCAATTCTGTCATCTTAGAAGTCGTGCTATAAAACATACTGTCCTCTGCTGCTCCAAATAACATTTGAAAAAAATGATGACTTTCTTAACACCATTGCTAGAAGGGTCTTCCAGTCTAAAACCACTAGACTCTTAACAAAATGCTGAGCCGGAATTTGTCCATTGTTTTCCAAAAAGTTCTTAGGTTTACTGGACTGGGGTGAGGGGTAGTCACAAACTGCCCAACAGGAAGCTGCTGGTTTTTCTTCTTGAAGACTCTGAAGAGAGCACAGAGCTGAGCTCAGAAGCACAACAGAAGCTAATGTCAGGGTTGCCAGCTCCAAAGTGTTTTGTAAAAGCAAGTCTGCTCTCCACCACCCTGCACCCACTTGTCTAAGTGAACTGTGAGTGTGTGTGTGAGAGAGTGTGTGTGTGTGTGTGAGTGTGTGTGAGAGTGTGTATGTGTGTGTGTGTGAGAGTGTGTGTGTGAGTGTGAGTGTGTGTGTGAGAGTGTGTATGTGTGTGTGAGAGTGTGTGTGTGAGTGTGTGTGTGTGTGAGAGTGTGTGTGAGAGTGTGTGTGTGAGAGTGTGTGTGAGTGTGTGTGTGTGAGTGTGTGTGTGAGTGTGTGTGTGAGAGTGTGTGTGTGTGTGTGTGAGTGTGTGTGTGAGAGTGTGTGTATGTAACTAGGATCGACTGCAAAGACCACAACTTCACACTAACCCTCTCTGAAAACACCACCACCGTCCTTCGTAAGGACATCCTATTGGGACTTAAGGTGAGAGAAGCATGGGAGAATGGGGAAATAGAAGGATCCAGAGGGTCCTAGAAACCTACAAGAAGAACATTATGATGGACGGATTTAGGCCCAGGGGTCCCGCTCAAACTATTGCACCAGCCAAAGACAAGACGTGCAGTAAACTTCACACCCCTACCCAGATCTAGCCAATGGACAGGACATTCTACACAGCTGAGTGGAGAGTGGGGTCTGACTTTCACACCAACTCTGGTGCCCCATATTTGACCATGTCCCCTGGATGGGGAGGCCTGGTGGCACTCAGAGGAAGGATAGCAGGCTACCAAGAAGAGACTTGATACCCTATGAGCATATACAGGGGGAGGAGGTCCCCCTCAGTCACAGTCATAGGGGAGGGGAGTAGGGGGAAAGCGGGAAGGAGGGAGGAATGGGAGGATACAAGGGATGGGGTAACAATTTAGATGTAATATGAATAAATTAATAAAATATTTTTTTAAAAGGACACCAGGCACCACCTTGCAGCAGGTGTTTCCCCATCAACTGTCAGCAGAACCCGGTAACAGTTAACATGCCATGCGTCATTTAGCCCACGGCCTTTTCCTGTCCTCCCTTCTGCTTCCAGGCATTTAAGTATCATGGCTGAATCTGAAAAGCCACCTTGGACCATGAGGTGGACACTAAAAAGAGACAACAGTGGGACAGGCATTGGCACTGGGCCATGTCACATGCCAGCCCTGACTGCGGGTGCTGGGCTTACCTGATGTGAGGGAAAAAAGAAACTACTCTGGCTAGTGTTTGGAAGTCTTAGGATGAGGTATCACCATATTTAATCCCAAGCAACTGAGTAAACGCTGCACCAAAATTCCCATCCAAGCAGTAACTATGACAAGAAGGTAGAGACACCTGCAAAGGCATGAGGGTCAAATCGTTAGGCATAAACCATTACAGCAACGCACCCTTAAAAAGAACACAGTCACCTTGTTCTCCAAACAGCATGGAGACCACCAGAAGCTCAGGACCAGGGAGGTCCAGCATCCGTTGTCATCCTTGGGCCCTGTGTCTTTGTGAAACCAGGTGAGATTTCTACTCAGACATTTCAAGTGTAACTTTTGCTACTCTGGATCTCTGAAAACTATCCCATTCTCCTGAGATGTTCTATCACATAGCCAGTCAGCTTGGCCTGCAGGTGTATATGCGGGCAGAACACTGTATACATAATAAATAAATACATGAAGAGGAAGAAGAAGAAGAAGAAGAAGAAGAAGAAGAAGAAGAAGAAGAAGAAGAAGAAGAAGAAGAAGAAGAAGAAGAAGAAGAAGAAACCACAAAGTACCAAAGACCAGCTACAGAAAGGTCCATAGCTGAGGAAATTCTTGGTTTGCTCAATCATAATGCCATGTAATTATGGCTGATAATTGGACGAAATTGGTCAGACAACATGTACAATTTTCCAAAACAACTGCTTGGGTTTCTTTTGTTTTTGTTTTGTTTTCTGTTATTAAGACTGGTGGACTTCAAGCTAATTGCCCTCACTGTCTGTATGTATTCAAAGTAACCAACTGCCATCGGATCCCTATTTCTAGAAACATTTCCTGATCTGCTGTTTCCCTCATTGATCTTGGCATCAGGACTTCTCCTCAAGACAATATCAATCTGTTTGCATAAGAAAACCTTTTTCATTTTTCTATTATACGCACTTGCGTGCAGGATCCCATGGCTCCATTACCACTAACATGCATAAAAACAAAGAGCACTCCATTCCTCCTTGTCTGCGGATTTCATTAATACACTGCCTCCCTAATTCTTCCAGATTACTAAGGGAAGCATACATGTTGCATATCGCCAGTGATTCCCCCTCATTTTGGCCTGTTTTCAGTAATCACACATCTTGGACAACTTATCACACACTTACCAAAGCTTCATGCAATTTAGTTAATTTAGCACGTAAGATTTCAAAAATTTTGCTTTCTCACAATTACTGTATCTACCCGTGGGAGTCTTTTCATTTTTTTTTTTTAAATCAAGTAATTCTATTAAGCGATCAAGGCAGCAATCAGGGTTCTGCCCGGTGATTGCTGCTCTGTAGCTTCTCATCCTCCGCCATTATCTTACAGATGCTCACGCGCCCCGTTAATGTTTATTTCATTCGTCTATTAGGAGCTGAAACTGAACCATCTAGATGATAATTTTTCTTTTGAAAAATAATCTGCTATATTTGTCTCATGAGTTTTTCTATTTTTGGCAACATTTTCCCCAGGAACTCTGGGAGCCCTCAAGTGACACCATCTATACAGGAATAACAGGGAACCATGGCAGGTAGATGTGACGTCCAAGGTGGCTGGGCACACACAGGCACACGCGAAGACACACACACACACATCCTATCATTCAAAGGGTTCTGCTGTTCAGCCTTCAAAGCCTGTAACTCTCATGACACTATTCTTGAGGAAACGCACTCACAGACTTTATTTGCCAAGCCAAAGACCAGGGAATGAGCTCTGGAAGGATGTCACCATTTGTAAGCTAAAATGAGAGGCCGTACAAGAATCAGACACTGCCAGCACCTCGACCTGACAACAGAGAAAATTAATTTGCTGGGGTGCTTTGTTATGGCAACCCCAAGAGAGCTAATATACTTACTTATGAAAGGAAAAAAAAAAAAAAAACGAATAAAACCCATCAAGGGACAAAGGTTCTTCCCGTTTTTTGAGAACATTAACTACAGGTCCACTGATGGGGGCGAAAGAGAGAAATCAAGAGTCACTTTAAAAATTCTCCGACATGGCCTGAGGACCCCCTGCATGCAGACCCCCAGCGCGGTGCACAGCTGGGGTCCCGCAGCTGCAAGGGGGACAGGAGAAGCCCCGAGGTTTGCCAGTGAGCTAGCTGAGGCAGTTGGAGAGCTGTAGTTTCGGTGTGAAGCCCTGTCTAAGAAAATAAGGGTAAACAACTGAAAAAGACACTTCAACTGACCCTATATACCAACCTAACATACATCAGCATGTTTATTTGTAATTCCTACACACGGTAGAATTTAAGATAGACGGAAGTAGGAAGGTGACACAGCCATCCTCTGAAGACGGCACAAAAGCCATCCTGCAGGTGGTGGACATTTAAAATTATAACCACTTAGGAGGAAAAAGGTGGCATTCCTAACGTAGTCGTGACAAGGAGAGAAGCAGGCAGGCGTTCCTAAAGCTGTCTGGCCTGTTTCTGTTTCTCTGAAGATGGTGTCCACTATCAGCCAGAACCGTTTCATGAATGCCAACTGTCATTCATGGGTGTTCAATGAGACCTCTCATGAAAGGTGACTTCAGTCTGTTCTCAAATCCATCAGTCACTACAGATAGCATGGGCCCTGCTAGCTGGGTGCCTCTACACATGGCCACAGAGGGCTACTCACTAACTACTCTGCACATCTAACTGAAAACTGAAGGCAAAGGAAAGAACAGGACTGGGTTGTTACTCAGTAAGTCCTAAGTGTAGTGAACTCTTGGTTTCTTTAAAAACTCAGTTACAGGCCAGGTGTGGTGGCGCACACCATTAATCCCAGCACTCGGGAGGCAGAGGCAGGTGGATCGCTGTGAGTTTGAGGCCAGCCTGGTCTACAAAGCGAGTCCACGACAGCCAAGGCTACACAGAGAGACCCTGTCTCGAAAAACCAAAGAAACAAACAAACAAAAAACCCAACAACAACAACAACAACAAAACCCCTCAATTTCATTATGTAAATAGGTTTGTTTTAAACCCAAGTGTGGGATATGGAGATGCTTTTGGTTTGTTCATAGCTGATAACAACAGCCTTATGCAGCTTGGAGAGGGGCGGGGTCTTTGCCAGCTACAATTAGTTTAACTCTGAGGACTCTGAGATGGGTACATATCGGGGCCCCGGGAGTGAGGGGGGCTTGGAGGCAGAGACCAGAGAGAGAAGAGGGTGGCTTGGAGGCGGGCACATGCCAGGGAGACAATTTTTTTAAGCAAGAAAGATTAAAGAAGTGGATCAGGGTAACATAAAGAGATCGAGCCGATGGCGAGCGCTGCCCCCGGGTCTTGGGCCGCTGCCTTTGGGCTCCTCAATGCATACTCACTGAGGATCCACCCAGAGCCAGACTCTGTTCAGACCCTTCAGATGTTCAGCATAAAACACAACGAAAAGTAGCCTTTTTGTTTTTGTTTTTTTAAAGGAGTGATCCAAGAGGAAGGCACTGGGTATGGCCAGGGCTGGAGGCAAAAGCCCTGTACGAGAGGATGAAAGACCAGACACTAGAGAGAATTGACAGATGAAGGAACCAGCGTGACATGACTGAAGTTCACACTGTTAACACCCAAATCTAAATGCTGAGACCACTCAATAACAGGTCTAAACATACACCGAGTATATGCCTGTGTGTACATACATACACGTAAATAAATGCATGCCTACTTAAAAGGTTTGTTTATTTTATGAAGGTGTTGGAATTGAACCAGGGCCTTGGACATACTAAGCGCATACATCCCGTGGGTCTTACGCTCAAAGTGCCTGTTGAAGAACTGCGTTAAGTCCGGGCAACGTTTCTCAAGGGCTGTGTTATATGAGGCACAGTAACAGAAGAGAGAGCACACCGCCTCAGAGTGTTAGCTCAGAGCCATGACAAGTAAATGCCTGACCCCGTCTGTCTGGGCATTACTTAAATGTGGGAGTGAAAACTCTCTTAGGGATCCGTTTCTGCTATTCGAGGTCCAACACTGCTCCCCAGCTACATTTCAAGAGGCCAGAGACTTGTGGAAGGCGTAGAAATCTCCCTGTTAAGGAGATGGATAATTCTTAACATGCCATGGGCTTCACGGAGGAAGACAGCTGTGTGGGTTTTGCAAGCCTTAGGCTTCTCAGCAATCTAAAGCCAAACATTTCTCATGGATTTACATTTATGGGAGCTTACAATTATGACTCATGCCTCTCCCCTCAAATAATAGTTTCTTTTTGAGGCTCAGATAGAGCAAAGGGAAGGTTTATTGCTTTGTCTCTTGCAAGCCCTGGGGCAAGCAGAGCACAGAACACACACTCCGTTACTAGGAAGTTTCTGTTCAATTTGCAGACACTACTTTGACGACACAGAAGAGGTGTATCGATTTGTCTTTGAAATGCCCTACAATTCAAACTTAATTCAATGACAATTACTTTTTAGCACCTATTTCCAGCTACTAGACAGTCTCAATAAAAGTGCACACAGTTGCTCCTGAGTAAAATGAGCTCCTCGGGAACTCACAGTGACCCACCTGCCTCTGCCTCCCAAGTGCTGGGATCAAACGCATGCGCCACCACACTCGGCTCATAAGGGCATCTTTATGTAAGTTTAACTGTGCTGTGATCACCCCCACACACGCTGTACCTACCCCACCCTCCCCCAGCTCCCATCAGTCCTGTTTCCCTACAGCTCTGCTGGTTTCCATGACAGCCGTACATACATGGCTGTATGTTATCCATACGAAATCTGGGGGCCTCAAATGAGGGGATATATGTGACATTTGTCTTCCCTTTAACAAACAAACAAAAACAGCTGGGGAGATGGCGCAGTGGTTATGAACATCGCTTGTTCTAGCAGAGAACCAGAGAGCCCGAGTTCGATTCCCAGTGTCTGCACAGCTTCTCACAAGGATCTGTAACCCCAGTTTCAGTGGATGCAATCTCTCAGAAATCCAGGCCGAAAAAGAAAAAGAAAAAAGAGGAATGTGGAGTCTGGGTGCACGTGGCACAAGCACAGTGGGTGCACGTGTGGAGGCCAGAAAAGAAAGTCAGGTACTTTGCTCAGTTATCACTTTCAACCTTAGTCCTCCTTAGATGGGGTCTATTACTGATCCTGAGTTAGGCTGGCAACCAGCAAGCCAACAGCATTGCCTGTGCCCGGGCAGCGCTGCGTTTGCAGGAATGCCCATGCCTGGACTGTTTGCTGCTGCTGCCGTGTTTGTTTTAATGTGAGGGCTGTGATCGGACTCTGGCCCTCAAGCTTGCACACACAGCACCTTCCCCACTGAGCCGCCACTAGGCTGGCATTTGTGTGAGACTCACATAGTATACTTAATATGGCTACCTCCAGTAGCACACGTTTTCTGCAAAACTTTGTTCACTGTGGACGAAAAAGTCTGTTGTGTATGTACGCCTTTTCCTTACTCGTTTCCCTTTGTTGTTGGGCACCTAGATTAGCTATTATAAATAATGCTATGATAAGCACCGTGAGGGAAAGGAGATGGAGAAATGGCTCAGGGATTGAAAGCACTTGCTGCCCTTGTAGAGGACGCACACATACACCAGGCGACTCACAACTGCCTGTAACTCCAGTTCCGGGGATGCGACACCTTTTACTGGCCTCCACAGATGGAAGCAACAAATGTGGTACACAGACATACACTTAGGCACACACACAAATATAATAAGCAAATCTTACAACAAAACCAAGAAACATTAAGAGTGGGTTTTTAATACGTTTTCCATCCAGCTTTGACATTTCCATGTCATAACTGTGTGAGAAGACTCTCCAGTCTTGCGTGGCCCCTGGAAGATAGTCCCTCCAAATATAAAAAAGGAAATGTGTAAAACACGGGACCAATTCAAGTGAACAGACAAGTGGTAAAGAACTTTGTGACAGTGACAGGTAGTTCGTGTTCACAATCAACCTGAATAGACCGAGAGTCACACCATGGAGAGACCGCTAGTGTGTCTCTGAGGGAGCTTCCAGAAAGGTTCAACTGAGGTGAGAAGGCATGCCCTAAATGTGGGTGGCATCCTCCTGGGAGCCGGGCCTACAGCCAAATGAAGAGAGAATACGCTAGGCTGTAACACTCATCTCATGTGCCCAGCTGCCATCCACTCCCGCCACGTGCCCAGCTGCTGTCCGCCCCACCACGTGCCCAACTTCTGGCCTCCACTCCTGCCACGTGCCCAGCTGCTGTCCACCCCACTACCTGCCCAGGTGCTGTTCACTCCCGCCACGTGCCCAGCTGCCGTCCACTCCCGCCACATGCCCAGCTGTCGTCCACTCCCGCCACATGCCCAGCTGCTGTCCGCCCCACCACGTGCCCAACTGCTGGCCTCCACTCCCACCACATGCCCAGCTGCCGTCCACTCCTGCCACCTGCCCAGCTGACGTCCACTCCTGCCACGTGCCCAGCTGCTGCCGGCCCCCGCCATTCCTTCCTTACATTGCTCTTGTTAGGACATCTCATCACAGGAATGAGAAAAGGTACTAATAAAATGACTAATCTGCTTGTCAAACACACCTCACCTGAGCCTGGAACTCTGCCATTCAGAAAGAAATAGAAACGGCCTTTTAGATTTAGAAGCCAGTGCTCACAGACCCTGCCTACATGTGCAAGGCCCTGGTGTCATCCCAGCCCTGAGAAGGAAAAAGGAGAATATGCCAATGGTGAAGCTGGTGTGAGGACGAGCGGACGGGGCGGGAGTGGGTGAAGCTGGTGTGAGGACGAGCGGACGGGGCGGGAGTGGGTGAAGCTGGTGTGAGGACGAGCGGACGGGGCAGGAGTGGGTGAAGCTGGTGTGAGGACGAGCGGACGGGGCGGGAGTGGGTGAAGCTGGTGTGAGGACGAGCGGACGGGGCGGGAGTGGGTGAAGCTGGTGTGAGGACGAGCGGACGGGGCGGGAGTGGGGGGTGGGGGGGGGGGGAGGCCATAATCTGTAAAATTCTGTCTGTGTTTGTGCCTCAACTCAAGAAGAAATAAAATGAATCTTTGTATAAATCGTTTTAATAGGAAGGGAGGGGGGAGGAGGATGGAGACCTTTGAGGGCCACAGTAAGGAACTAATACATTAAAATCTTAGACTTTTATCAGGATAGAAATCACCATTTTAAAGTGTTGACTAATGGTCTATGTACTGAGGATCCAGATTATAAAACAAATCTCCTGACAACCTAAGGACAAAGGGCATCTTAATAAGAAGCAGATCATTTAAGTCCAAGATGAATAACTACAGAACTCACGCCCAGTTTCTTACAGCACTTTGCAAGGCACAACACTGTGACAGTGTGGCTGGACTCAGGCTGACTTCACTGCGCCTTCAAATCAGCGGAGACCCTTCCTGTCCTCACTACATATAAGCAGCAGCCTCACTTTCTTTACAGAGGGGAACAACACTCATGCATGTTGCCGGAGAGCAAGTTAAGTTTTCCTGTTGAGCTAGACATCTCGACACTTAGCTATTCAAATCTAAGTAGTCCATTATGTAGAGTTTAAAACCTCTCACAGTTCATACATTAGAATCCCCAACCTCTTTTCTATTCTTACCTCTACTGCCAAAGAACTGATTGAGACAAAAACTCAATTTAAAGCCAGGCATGGTGGTGGCTCCCACCCTCGGAAAACTGAGGCTAGCAGACTGCAATGAGCTAAAAAGGACAGGCTGGTCGGCTCTGTAGGTAAGCTCCAGCTATCCTGGGATACATAGGTAAAACCTGTTTCAGCAACCCAATTCCATCCATCCATCCATCCATTTGCTTATAAAGTAAACACTTGGCTGTGTCCATCTGCTGCAAACCCACTGTTACCTTAGGATGCAATTGGAGCATCCAGGAATGGCTCAGTAGGTAAAGGCACTTCATGGTAAGCCTGGGGATTTCAGCTCAATTTCCGGAAGCCACATGATGAATGAGAACTGATTCCTACAAGTTGTCCCCTAGTTGACAGACACACACACACACACACACACACACACACACACACACACACACACATACACACACACATGCACACACAATTTTTAAAACTAGTTTAAATAGCAATGTACAAGTGGGAAAACATACTGCTCTTTTAAGCCCAAACTTAACTTCCAATTATTGCATTGGTTTCTAAACTCTAAGGCAAGTTAAATAGGACAGCACTGCTGCGGATCCTGTGAGATGGGACGCACTTCCGCACATCACCCCGGGAGCGTCCAGGTATGACAGGTGCACACCTGCATAGTTGAGTTGCCTAGCCAAACGTAGCCTGCTTGAGCCCTGCAGAGATGACCCGTGCGCACCACAGGTGCCTACGGCGATTCTCAAAGTTGGCGTGAAAATAAAAGGGAAGGGAGGGGGTGTGTTCCTTAAAGCCGCAATCTCTCGCAGAACAGCTGGGGGCTGAACTACCAATTTTTAATGCATTATCTAAATCTTGAATAAATCTAGAGAGAGAGAGAGAGAGACTGCTAAACAGAGCAGGGATCTAATGAGCTTCAGGCATATAAATGAGAAATTGCTCCCAGCTGTACCTTCAACAGAGGGTGGGTTAAGTTTTATAACCCCAGAGGCAAAGGCATTTCAAGGGTCTGCTTTACCAAAGGAACGATGAAACCGCCAGTGTCTAGAAGCCTAACAGCGAGCCAGGAGTGGGGCTCTGGGGTGTGAGAGCTGTTAGGTGGTGCGTATTGTAGCAAGCCTAGGAGAGCATGGAAAGGCCAGGGTAGCTGGGGAGGATGTGGTGGCTCTGTAGGGACAAGAGTGGCCACTGGGGGCCTGGAGAAGCAGCAGCCTAAGAGACACATAACTGAGCCTCCTCTACCTACCACTTGCTTCCTCTACTGCAGCCTCGCAAAGATTTTGGCTTTTGGTTTTTGTTTGGGTTCATGAGCACCAAGCTCGACTCTGGCTCACTATGTAGCACAGGATGACCTAAACATCTTATCCTCCTTCCTCCACACCCCAACTGCTAGGATCAGAGGCATGCACCGACATGCCGTGTTTACGAGGTGTTAAGAATCAAATCCAGGACTCGGTGCATGCTAAGGCAAGTGCTCAAGCCATGAGCTGCACAACAGAGGCGTCTGTACAACGTGCTGATGCATCTCTACGTTTCACTTGTACTTTTCACCATTTTACTGATACAAATATCTGTTTTTGAACTACAAATGGCACACTATCACCATGTAAAGCTCAGTCTCTGGGGAGAAACAATCTTTCTGTAAGAAGACGATGTGGTAGACTAGGGTTCCCACCCGGGGAGAAGAGAAGGAGAAGACAAGAGTCCCGGGACTGCAGGGAGGCAGTGGTGACGCCCCAGCATCGATGCCTCTGGCTAGTTCTCCTATCTCCAGAAATGTGAGAGCACACTCTCCTGGAAGCTGAGGCAAGAAAGCACACTCTCCTGGAAGTTGAGGCAGGAAAGCACAGGGGGACTAGCTTAGCCATCTGGCTTCCACTCCACTTGGCTATGTACACAACGACTCTAATATAGCACTTAGCAGCCCAGGTCCTTGACTAGCAAAGCATTAGGAGCCTGTTAGCAACCCAAGACCCACCCTCCCCCAGCAATGGAATCGGCCTCTCTTCCTATTAACAACCTCAAGCTTAGATTCTGTTCAGTACCGCTCTCCTCATGTCTAGTGTACCAGAGCAGGAAGGCTGATCCAGCCTGCACAGTAAGGGAGAGTGCGTCCTCAAATGAATGCTTGACGCAAATCCCCTATGTACCATTTTATGCCAGCGCATAATTGGGTGAGCATATGATTGAAACCAGATGCATTGTGGGAATGGAACACGCAGAGTGGGCTAAGGCTAACATAATCCAAATCCATCAATCAAAATAGGGCCGCTCGTGCTATAACCCGCCCCTTAGCAACCAAGCTTCCCCTAGAGCCGCATAAAAGGAAACCCCAGGCGACAGTTGTGGGCCCTGAGTACCCCACTCTCTTTTACTGCATTCTGACTTTCTTCTATTTTTCTGTTTTAAATAAAATTTCCTCTCTATAAAACCTTGCAGGCTTTGATTTCATTCATAAGTAAAAGGCCAAGAGCCTGGAAATACCCAGTTTACAGAGTCCCTATAAGCAATTGAATCTTGAACATTTGTTCTGGCAGAGGCAGAGAGGAAGGAGGAGGGGAAGGATTGAGGCTGTGTAAAACTCACACACACACGGTGCTAATAACTATTTGTTCAACAGAATTCACAGGCAACGCTTTGCTTTCAACCCCTACACCCTCCCCCATTAAGATCCTATCTGACTACAACTCAAGAACTCAGAAACCATTGTTCCTTGAGATTTCACACCCAGGCGGCTGGTCAGTCAGCAGAGTGTAGTTGCTGACCAAGAATGAGGAGCTGGGAATGACCCCTGCGATGCACGTTAAACACGCATGTGGTTCCCTGACCACTTAGCCTTACAGCGAGCAGCTCCAAGTCAGTAAGAGACCCTGTCTCCAAAGCCCAGGTGAGCCACAACTGCAGAACACCACACCTGAGATTGTCCTCTGGCCTACAAACACACACACACACACACACACACACACACACACACACACGCACGCACCACACACATGCACGCACCACACACACACCACACACACACACATGCACGCGCCACACACACACACGCACGCACCACACACACACACGCACACACCCTGCAGTGTGGTTCAAGGCTCTTTCTGGCTGGTTTGTTCTCGGGAGGGGGGGGGGTTGCTAGGCTATAGTTCTATAAAAGTTAGGGTGGGCCCTGGTCCAGAAGCTCTCACCTAGGTTTGCCCAGATTTAACGATAGATGTATTACTGTTTTTATCATGAGAAGCAAAGTTGAACAATCTATCTCAGTACCATTCTTAGCTTCTGGGGGCCAATCTGAGCCCCCGGAAAGGTGGTACCAGGTTTCTTCATTTTACAGACTTCCCCCAATGGACAGACCATTAGCTAGTGCCAGCCACAAAGTTATTGCATTGCAATCATAGAAACTCCATTAGTTTACAGATAAATGCACAACACATGTGATCACTTTTGCAAACAGCCCTCCAGGGTACTAATATGCTAAGAACCACAGCATTTCATAGACACATCAGAGATGAAAAGATGACAGTGCTCCCAAGATGAGGCTCAAGCAATGGGCACTGTGCAAACAGCAGGAATCCTTAATGTGAACCAGATAAAACAACTGAATAATTAAGTAATTTCTTGTGATGGTGGGAGGGGAGTGAACAGAAATGCAAAATAGATGGATGAATAAAGGGATATTTTGTGTCTTACACAAATTCCAAGTGAGGGTCACCCTTAATGATACCTGCTTTTTATAATCATTTTCCTGTTGCGAGGGAGGAAACCTCTGCGCTCAGCACCTGGCAGGCACCCCCAAATTCATTATCCATGACCCCGGGAGGGTATTCAGCAGTCTGTGGAGGGGCCAGAGGCTGCCCAGCAAGGAAACCTCTCATTCCAGGAGCCTAGGTCAGATAGAGCCAAGTCAACCCCATCTCCACTCTGTCTCGCATCAGAATTAAGACTCATGTGCCACCTTTTCAGAAACACGTGACCCCTCCTGCTACCACACGGGCCACTACAGCTTGGTGGCCAATATGCTGAAAGGCTTATTGAGCTCAGAACAAAGCATGTTGTCAATCATTCCTTACTGTGCCTGGAAAAACCGAGCATCAGGTCCCGAGAAAATGCCCCATGGGGTGGTGAGAGTTTGCAAATCTTGAGGTACCTGCTGAAGCTCTACCACCACTCTGCCAGCAGGCATGGGGTGTGCCACACCACAGCAGCCAGCCACCAGAGCTCACATCTGGCTCCTCCTAACTCCATGCAAACAAAACACGGTGGAATCTGAAATCCGCACATACATACACTGGGCTGGAGAGGCGTCCCAGCAGGTGAGGGTGCTTGTCACCAAGCTTGATGCCCAAGACTGATGCCCAAGACCTGGATGATAGAGAGAACCAACTTGCTCAAGTGTGAAAGACAATACAAAAGCCAGGAATCAATGAGAAGCCATTCCTTTCACCGTCACTAAAAGGAAGGCAGTGTCCTTAAGGCAGCAGCCTCACTTCTCGAGAGCCCTGGTCTGTGCTGTTTCCCATGAAGGACACCAGCTGGAATCTCTGTCTCACTCAGCCAGAAAACCCTCTGATGGCCACACTGTGAGATCCATAACATTTCATAATATCTGGGGCATGGTGCAATCCAGACACACCCTGTGAATGCTCTAAACACAAGGAGATTGGCATTTCTTCTAATATGATAGATGAATTTTTTTCCAAACACAAACCATTCTAGGAAAAATTTGGAATCCCAGCCATGTTTCCAACTCCTTGGTTATGTCTAACAATCTATCATTAATTAACATTCAGATGTTTAAAAAAAGGTTCTCCCACCATTCAACTGGCTAAATGCCACCCCCTTCCCACAGTCATTAAGGGTGAATTCTGAGTGAGTCTGAAGGCCCTCGATAGCAAGGAGCACAGCACAGTCCCCAGATGGATGTTAACAAGCAGCAAACTCAGGCCACACAAGGCGGACAACACCTGTCCCCACATCGGCCAGATCTGAACACCGAAACCTGCCCTAAGGCCAAGCCCAGTGCCTTGGATGCTGGACTCTTGGTGATAGAGCAGGAAAAAAGATCAAAGTTTTGAACTTTGTGCAGTAGGTTTTTTTTTTTTTTTTTTGGTTTTTTGTTTTGTTTTGTTTTGTTTTAATTATCATGAAGATACCAAAGTGGTGGGCAATAAGAGCTAGGAAGTTATGCGACATGAAATGACTCTGGGAAGACGGCCTCCTGAAGAAGTCTTACTTTCACTAAGAGTAATGAAGTTTCTATGTAGTGGAAATTCACCTACCATGAAGAAACCTATAACTGCGCAGACACACTCAGGTCATTGTTTTAAGTGCAGGATTTTATATGAAACATCCTTCACTGAAAGCTCATTTAGGACAGATTTGCCAATAATCTAGTCCAGTGTCTGGCCATTTACCCCTACACTTACGAACACTCTGTTGGCGACAGTGGGAAATGCTATTATTTAAGTGCGTGGAAGAAGTCACAGGAAAGCCATCTGCCACTGACCCACTCTGGCTTACCATCCCAGGCCTGGGAGCTCTCAGGTCTGTGCTCGTTCTTCCCTTAAAATACTCCGCCGATAAAGAGCTAGCTACTCTACTGTGTGGCTGTCCAATAAATGCCAGGAAACAAGAGAATGTACTGAGGGGGCCTCAGAAAACAGGTTTTCTCTCATGAGTACCTAGATCTGAATTCACACACACACACACACACACACACACACACACACACACACACACACACGTATGAACGTGACACGAAAGAGGGGGATTACTACTGAGGGGGCAGGAGACAGGCTTAGGGGATCAGAGAAATCAGGAAGGGAGAATATCATCAATCTACAGTATGCATAAGATGATCATAATGAAAACCATTATTTTGTACACCAGCTAAAAAAAATTATGATAATAAAAAACCAGAGACTAGAGCAATACTCTTGGAAAACTGGCATCAAGGACAGAAAACTCATCAAAAATTGACTCAATGTACAGATTGTATTAACAGAAATCCAGGCCTCAGAGGGTGGCCGGGCAGAACGGTCACTCTACCTGAATGTGACAGGAGGGCTGTGCTGGCCACTGAAGTTAACAGAAGTGTGGTACCAAGCACGTCACAGTGATTACGCCGGTGACCCGAGGGCTGTGCTCACCGGAGAACACTCAAGGTATTCCCAGCGCATGCCACAAGGTTTTTTCTCTTTAATAATGTTGTTAGTGGCATTTTATTTCAGTTCAGTGTTTATTAGTTCTAAGCAGAATGACGCTGCTGAACACTGTCTGTGAGGGCTCATTCCAAGGTCAGCAAAGTACAGTCCCGCTTCTTGGGGAAGATACCCAGAGCTGTCGGCCTGTTTACACTGAGGAATCCAACCGACGTGGAAATGGTGTATGTGTGTGTACACCTACGTCGAGAGTGGAAACTTTTAATAACTTCAGAAACAAAGCAGGACTCAACTAAATTTGTACAAAGGCAAGGTGCGTATCTCTCTTTTGTTAAAACAAAGAGTCTTCCGTAAGAGACCTTGCTAACAAAAGCATTCTGGTCCTCAAACAACTTAGGAAAACTGCAGTGAGTCCTTTCTGGCGCAGCTTGCCAAACTTGGTCACAAGCATGGAACTTTGAAATCAGATGCTGAAAATGGCGGGTTTATTATCCTCACTCATTAATGCTCTGATGCTTGTGTTAAGTGAAACTCTGTGGTGGCTGGTAACATTAATTAAGCCGCCAAAGGTCCTCTATGTTCGCTGGTTACTTATAAACAGAAATACACACAAGTAAGTGGCTCCATCACGTCTTTATACATGAAGTGAGACACTGCACAGCCTCGGTTAGCAGCTAAATTAATTCTCGGCTAAGCAGCTACAATCCTTGAAGTAAATGCCTGAAGGAAACAAGTGAACCAGGGTGCCGTGCTTCCGGAAATGCAAAACATGGTGTAGGAGCGCAGAGCCTCCACAGGAATGTCACCCTGATGAAAGAGGAGAGCAGACACAAAACCCCAAAGCCACACAAGTGTACTCAGTGTCCACACTGGGGAGAGCAAGGACAGGGAGGCTCCAAGCAACAAGAAGAGGCACTGCAGGGTTCCCCACTTGAGGAGATCAATCTCAAATGCCAACAGAAAAGTCGGCGCAGCAGCTGTTACTAGAATCTCTTCCTTCTGACAAGAATCATTAGAACAAAACTACAGAAAACTCCCAAGAGAAAAAAACCTACATGTTGGGCCAACCTCATGCACTCACCACACACAATTTTTTTTTTTGTATTTTAAAGTGTTAAGAACTGATCACTTGTTTTCACTTGCAAGTAAAAAACAAAAACAAAAAAAAACAAAAAAAAAGATACATTGAAAATGAAGTGACTTAAATGTATTTTGTATCTACAAACATAGCCATGTATAAACCTAGCTATGGTTATATACACTTGTACCCGTCTTCTTAAACTATTTAAAACACAAACAAATCATTCTCCCAAGTATATTTCTTACATCTAAATATAAACACTTTTTCTTAGTTAAAATGTAATCATCCATTAAGATAAGAACGACCCTTGGGACACATGGACACAGACACACAGACACACAAACACACGCACACACGCGCGCGCACACACACGCGCACGCACACAATACTGTGAGGAAGACAATGCTGTGAGGAAGACAATGCTGTGAGGAAGACAATGCTGTGAGGAAGACAATGCTGTGAGGAAGACAATGCTGTGAGGAAGACAATGCTGTGAGGAAGACAATGCTGTGAGGAAGACAATGTTGAACGCACACCTACACTGTTGCCAGCCAGCCCGTTGGTAGTCCTGAGCAACTGTGGGAATGTGAGAAATGGATGACCAACTGCCTCATCTGCAAATACAGCGGGGAGGGTACAGGAGTCTAGAGGCAGAGGGAGGCTGGCCGAGGCAGAGCCGGAGGCAGTTCCTCATGTGGGCTTGCGTGTGCCCTGCTCGCCTTCCTAACAATTAGCCCTGAGTGTCCGGAGAAATGAAGGTAGGAGGCGTTACGTGACCTATGTGTGGAGCAAGCACTGTAGCTGGCAAATGTTTGAAGGGGAGATGATAAGGCACTGGAACAGCCCACCAAGTAAGTGGTAATAGTTAATCCTTATTAAAATTAATATTTTGAGTTAGTAGACACAACTCTCTGAGCTGCTACACGAAGCCTACACCCGCACAGTTCCAACCGCCCAAAGCTACTCTTAACACAAATGTTACAAATGTCTCTACCTAATGCATTAACACACAGGCAGATTTCTCTCCCAAAATTTAAAGCAAGCTATAATTTGCTTAAGCGTCTCAAGGTATTTCAAAGCTTTACCGTAAATATAGCTGTGCACTTCCCAAGAACGCACATACTGCAACCCGACTGCTGTGTGCACCTGTGTACCAGTGAGGTGTACACCTGCATACCAATGTCAAGACACCAAGTTTTACCTCACCACCATCCATTCTGAAATGCACAGTCATCACAATGACCTGCTTCTGTGCATAGCAGTGCTGGCACCAGGAGGCTTAGGAACCCCGTGGCCTTCTGTTCCTTCTGCCTCTTGTAAAAATAAAAAACAAAATTCAGACTTACTTATATAGGAGGGGGAGAGCAAACACTCATTTCCTGTAGAATAAGAAAGGGTTTAAAAACCAAATTTCTGTCTAGTATTTTCTCAAGACCAGTTTCTAAGCGAAGCAGAGCTTACAGAGGCGGGAGACAGAGCAAACGTGCACAGCCCACATTGCATCTTGTTTTTGGAAAGCTTGGTGAATTATTTTAAATTTTCTTTTTCTTTTTTTCAATTGTTGCACCATAACCTTGGGATTAGCAACATCAGGAGGACTAGTCACCAGGCTGTCCCACAAACAGACTATGCCAAGTTACTAAACCCACAGCAGGCTCTACGCGCACATTGCTATGAGGTGCATACAGAATACACACGTTGACACGTGACTGTGTGCCCACACCAGCTGCACCTCCCAACCACTCAGCCAGGCTCAGGGAAGGAAAGGGCAAAGGTTTCCTGCTTCAGAGTTACACCTGTCAGCCAATAGAGGAGCCACACGCCTCCTGGCTCTGGCCTCTACTGCAAAGGTGGGAAGATGCACTCTCCAGAAGCCGGGGAACCTCTGAAGTCTCTGAGTCTAAAGGAGAGCCCACAGGAGCTGGCGCTCCGGAGATCACGGATTTGGGCGCAGTAGGAAGTTCTCTAACAAAAGCAGTTAAAGTGAAGGGTTGGGGGGGGGGCAGTAATAAAAATGTTAACAATTAGGGTGAGACTGAAAAAAGTATATATCCTGAAGTAACAAACCTGGTTTAGAGTAGTAAACAGCTGACTAACAGGTTACCTAACTATACCCACCGACAGCACTTTTACCTTTAGATCACAGTCTAGGCTGCTAGCTTGGATTTTGAAGTGGTTTTAATACTGGCTGATAATTTGTGCTTGGCTTCTAAAGTACAGGGGTTTTTTGTTTGTTTTGGTGTGTGTGTGTGTGTGTGTGTGTGTGCACGCACGCATGTGTTTTAAGTGTATTTCATGTGTCTGTAAATAACCTAGTAATTTGCCAAATGAAAACAGAGCAGAGAAGGTTGGTGGGTCAGAGAGTCCCCCGGCAGCTCTCACTGGTCAAGCCCACAGCCGACTTTCAGATAAAGAACTGAACTCCAGGGACCCAGGCAGCCTGGAAAGGTCAGGACAAACAATGCTTCTAATTGTTATTTCAAAAGCATTCTCGTTTCTTACTGTAGTCACTCTGTGAGCTGAGACTTCTCCTTGCTTTTCTGTGCATGAAGATGTGTTTGCATGTGTGGGGGAGGGTGCACATGGGTATCTGTACTGGCTACCCTTTTTATTTTTTTCCAATTTGTTACAAGATAGAGTCATATGGGAAGATGCAGCCTCAGCTGAGGATCACCTCTATCTAATGGCCTATAGGCAAGTGTGGGGCAAATTTCTTAAGTAATGATTTGAGGGCCCAGACCACTGAGGTGGTGCCATCCCTGGACAGGTAGTAACAGACAGTTTATGAAAGCACGCTGAGCCAGCCACGGGGAGCAACCCAGTTCCCGAGTCCTGCCCCAACTTCCCTCATGATGGACTGAGGTGTGAGGTGAAATAAACCTTTTCCCTCCCCTAAATTGGTTTTGCTTGGTGTTTAATGACAGAGAAAGAAAACAAACTAAGGCAGTGTGTGTTTCCATGCATGTGGAGGTCAGAGGTCAGCTGAGTGGCCAGGGAGCCCCCAGCATCCTCCCGTCGGGTGTGTACCACCATGCCTGGCTTTTATAGGGCACTGGGGTTCTGAGCTGAGCTCTTCAAATTTGTGTGGCAACTGTTTTAGATGAAGCCATCTCCCTACCCCCTGGTTGGAGGTTTTGAAAGGAAAACATTTAAAATCACTAGCTGTCACTTCTGTGTAAATAGTGATTCTCAGCCACATATACGTGCAAAAATTGCACAATGACAGCCAAGAACCATCAAACTGTTCCTGCCCTATGCTGTAACCCCCAGCTAAGTAAATAAATATGTAAAAGTAAAACTGAACCTTCCTAATCTTCTTTAAAATTTCCTTTTACCTTTTCCTTTTAAGATGTATGTTTGCCCATGTGTGTCTCTCTGTACCCCTCACCCCCCCACACACACACACACCTAGCGCCCTTGGAAGCTGTGAGATCCCAAGAGCTGAAGTCAAAGGTGGTTGTTACCTGCTATGGTGGGTGCTGGGAACAGAACTCTGTCCTCTGGAAGAGCAGCCAGAGCCATCTGGCCAGTTCCTACCACCCTAATCTTTACTTTGAAAGATTTGAGAACTTTACACCTGTGTTTAAGGGTAACAGTGACGTCGGGGGGAAACATAGTAAAGTCTTTAACAGAGTGACCCCTGAGACATGAGACAATATACAAAGGTCTAAGCACTTTCAGGTCTAAGCACTTTACTCTTAGTGGAAAACCAGTGACTTCTATAAAAATTAAAATATACTCCTTTGCTGCCACAGATGGTTTCCTTCCACTTTCAAGATCGCAACAGTGAAGCCAGCAGACAACAATGCGTCCTTCAACAGTGGCACACCCACAATTAGAAAAATCAGAAGGTGGCAAGGGCGTCACTACACAGCGCAGCCAACACCTGGGAAGCCATTTTAAAATAAAACAGATGTAAACAAAAGACAACGCGGAGCCAGCAAACGGACAGGTCACATGCAAAACTTCAAACATCTCTTGGGCTATGACACCTCTGAATGGAATGTTCCAAACTAAGCCCACCAGCCAAGCTGCACGTGTCTCTGAGAATGGTGGCCACCCTTGTGTGTGGTGGAGGCACTTGCCAACGCGCCACGTCCCTCCACTCAGTCTACACCACGGTGCTCAGAGACACTGCCGTTATCACAGCGCAACCCCACCTTCCGCAAGCAATTCCCCGCGGTTCCCTCATGCCACGTCAACTTTCCCATAACTCAGCTCTACCTGCCAGGAGACTCGAGAACGTTCTAGTCTGACATACATTCTTAAACACCATTTATAGCCTGGTTCACTCCTCTTCCAGAAGTTTCTGCAGCTTTTACCAACTGAAAAAAAAAAAAAAAAAAGATCCTGGCACTACGATGCTTGTTGGCACTTGAGTTGAAAGAATGGCTTAGATGTGTTGAGTTCCTTTGCTAACTTTTGAATTTTTTTTAGTTTTCATTTTACCACTCAAGCCAGGAGCTTGAGAAGTTGGGGAGCACAAGCAAGAATGGAGGGTCCTGCCTTGTGGGGCTCCCCCTTGTGAGTCGAGTCCTGTTGGAGGAACAGGAGATGCTCAGAGCATCAACTGCACCAGTGGATCATCTTCTTTAACTCCTCACTAAAAAGCTCAGGAAACATGAAGTTCCCGCCATTTGCCATCACGGGAACCCTTCCTTCCACGCATCTGTTAGCAGCCTTCAGCCCTAAGCGCTGGAGAGCAAACGACTCGCTGTCTCCAGGGAAAGGAATGTACATGCTACGTTGCTGTGTGCCCACGACAGACCACCCCAGGGAACATGAGTACAAGCATGTTGTGCTGAGTGTACAAAACGTCAGATTATTCCTCAACCCACAGGACAGCATCCACGGCAACAGTGGGTACCTGACTTACTTTTGTTTATAATGTGTGGGGAGAAAGTAAGTACGCAAACCTCGGTGTTCAGGCTACACAAAATTCCATCCAAGCTGAAGGCTTCTCAACCACTAAATGCCAGCTACGTAGCCACTCTAAGGTGCCCAGCGTAGCCCTTGCTCTCAAGCAGATGATTTCCGGCTCCTGTCTGTAATCTCACACTTGGGAGGTTCCTGTAAGGAGGAGTGTTCCTAGCTTGAAAACAGCTCTTGCTACAGAGTGGCACTGTATCCCCCTTCCCCCCCCCCCCGTCACCCCTCCCCCCCACAACTGACTGAGAAACACACAAAGTGTAACATATTTATAGAACTTAATTTGGAAAACATTCCCAGAAAAGATCATTCATCTAAGAAATAAATTATTTTCTGACACAGTTCTCATTTTTTATATAAATATTGACTTGAGATTTGCAGGTTGGTGCTGGTTTACATTAAAACCCAAAGCCTCCAGACATCACGAAGTAGCAGAGACAGGAATGTGAAGCAGGCACATCACGCATTCGCCAGGACATCACGTGCTCCCGTCTTTGAAGTTTATGAAAGACTCCCTAACACAGAACCGCACGCTCAAACCCGGCATGCTGGTGTTTACAGAGGGTGGCGAGGACTCACTTGCTCTAAGATTTTCGTCCTTCTTCTATGGCTGAAGGGAAAGTCACTTCAGGAAATGATTTTTTTGTTTGTTTTGTTTTTGGTTTTTTGTTTTTTGTTTTTCGAGACAAGGTTTCTCTGTGTAGCTTTGGCTATCCTGGACTCACTTTGTAGACCAGGCTGGCCTCGAACTCACAGTGATCTGCCTGCCTTTGCCTCCCGAGTGCTCGGATAAAGGCATGCGCCACCATGCCCGGCTATGAATTTCATTTCTAATCAAGACACCAGATACAATCAGGCCCATCAGGTGACATAAACGCGAATAACTTATGCTGAGTGAATGTGCAGACTAAACTCCAGCTGGTAGTTTTTTTTGGTTTCTTTCATAAAAACAAGAAGCTATGGGAAGACAGAACAACTTCTACATAAAAACGTTTGAAGAGCCCTAGGAGAGGCTTGTTTGCTGGGTGTGGCGCGCACGGGCCCTGGTCTGTTCGGCGCGCATGCGCATCGGTCTGCCTCCGTGACAGCGGTTTGCAGGCCTGACTCTGCGCACGCGCCATCGTTTGCATGGACTACACACGTCATTTCCCTTTTCCAGCAATTCTGTGCTGACGTGGGAATTCTCTGTCCGGCCTTTGATGGGCTGCCGAGCTGCTCTTCCCCTCAACAGTTGGGTTCAGGTATTTAGCTTAAATATCCACCATTAATTAAAAGTTAGCCGTCTTTCAATTTGAAGTTGTTTTTACACCAGACTCTTTTCTCGTGTTAGGCAAACAGGTGTTGGTGGGGAACCCTGGAGATTGTTTCCCGACATTTAACCAAAAGGGGAATCCGTGAATGGATGGACAGATGAATGAACGTACAAACGAAGGCACATCTTAGCAAAAGCAGTAATCCAACCCTCTGGTCAGTGGTCAGCGCCACCCCACCTCTCTCCCAGGCGTGTCAACAGCCTCCCCCAGCACTCACCCAGCTCTGCAACCGCTCCTTACCAAACCTTCTGGCCCAGAGACCTTTCTAGCTATTAACAGGAGCGCGCTGCTGTGACTTGCCCACGGCTTCTTTCTGTCCTATCTGAGGGGCAGGTTCTTTCTCCTTTGGTGAAATGCTCCCCTTACTGTGCCATCCCAAGTGATGCCCTTGCTATGAGCAGGAAATGTAAAGAAAACACTAATGGTTCCTAGTGTGCCAACAGAGCCAGGAAGACCAGGCGACGGGCCCAGAGGCCAGAGCCTACCTCCCCTAACACTTCAGACAACTCTAGCCAGGAGCAGCCTGGAGGAGGCCCAGGAAGCAGACCTTCGCATTACCTATCTCGGGTCTTTCTGAAGGCAGGACGATGGTCACTCGCCCACAAAAGTCCTTCTAGGAAGCATGAATGTCCCCTCTGTCCTGCAGCAGGTGCTCCACTGGCTTTGCAAGGTTCTGAATCGTGTGCCCCTCATACGACACAGCCCAGTTCTGACAAGAGTATTCGAAAGCATCAACCCATGTACACAACTGGAGCCAGGAGCTATAGGGAGCTCAGGCAGACGCTGTGACCAACAGACGCTAACATGGGTGGCACCAGCTCTCGGCCTCAGGCCGTGACAGCGCAGAGAGCTATGAAAGGCCATGCTCAGCCACTGAGAGTCTACGGGCGCCATTACCTATAACTCAAGCGCCAGTGACCCCAGTGGCTCTGTCTGTTGTAAGAACCTAAACTGAGTTTGCCTCACAAACCACACACCACCACCTATTTGTGGATCGTTCAGAGTGTACAACAAAACCTTCGGAAGGCACTTCATGGGCGAGCAAGGCTCTGCATGCCTTCATCGCCAAGCGCAAGCCCAAGCTCCCCGCCCCCTTGCCTCCGAAAGGAGCCTTCTCCTGTTTTGTCTCAGTCAAGCAACTTACAGAATAAAGTCTGTAACTGTAATGGTCGAGGTGCAGGGCTGTAGAGAGGAATGAATGGCACTGAACAAGCTGCAAGCTTTCCTGAGGCACAGAGAGCTGACAGGGAATGTTGTGGCCTTTTTTGTTTTTAAAGATTTATTATTTATTTAGTATCATGTATACAGTGTTCTTCCTGCATGCATACCTGCAGGCCAGAAGAGGGCGTCAGATCACATTATATAGATGGTTGTGAGCCACCATGTGGTTGCTGGGAATTGAACTTAGGACCTCTGGAGGAGCAGTCGGTGCCCTTAACCTTTGAGCCATCTCTCTAGCCCCATGTTGTGGACTTTTGAAACCTCAAAGCAGGGCCTCATTCACACACCTCCAGTGAGGCCATGCCCCAGCAAGGCCATGCCCCCTGATGCTTTCTCAACTATTTCCATTAGCCAGAGACCAAATATTCAAACATGCAAGCCTATGCGGCCTTTCTCATTCAAACCACGACAGAGTCTAAACAGTTACAGACACTGTAAGCACCAACCAACAACATACCTTGCACATGTCCTGATAGACACACCTGCTCTGCTGTGTAGGAACAGATCCATACTGAAGGCCTGCTCGAGATCACCCTGCAGACTGCACAGGCTTTAGCCTAAGTGACCAAGTTAATACAGAAGAGGAAGAGTGAGGGGAGGAAGGGAGGGGAGAGGGGGGGGAGAGGGTGCGTGGGGAGGGGAAAGGGTGTGTGGGGAGGGGAGAGGGTGTGTGGGGAGGAGAGGGGGAGGGGGAGGGGGAGGGGAGAGGGGAGAGGGTGGGTGGGGAGGGGAGGGGGAGGAGGGGAGGGGGAGGGGAGAGGGTGCGTGGGGAGGGGAGAGGGTGTGTGGGGAGGGGAGGAGGAGGGGGGAGGGGGAGGGGAGAGGGTGCATGGGGAGGGGAGAGGGAGGGGGAGGAGAGAGGGTGCATGGGGAGGGAGAGGGAGGGGAGGGGAGGGGTGTGTGGGGAGGGGAGAGGGTGTGTGGGGAGGGGAGAGGGTGTGTGGGGAGGGGAGAGGGAGGGGGAGGAGAGAGGGTGTGTGGGGAGGGGAGGGGGAGGGTGTGTGGGGAGGGAGAGGGAGGGGAGGGGAGGGGTGCGTGGGGAGGGTGCGTGTATACACATATATACATACATACACATACATATACACACATAACATAGATATACACGAAACAAAAACATAATAAAAGCATAACTAGAGAAACAGCAGCTAAGTTATTTTGCACTAATGAGACCTGAATGGAAAATCCAACCTTTGATTTTTTTTTTTTCCCCAAAGGCCAAAGGGAACTGAGAAAACTAAAGGCGCACTGTGCCAGGGTGCTGCCTCACTCAGGGTGGGCCTAGGAGCCTATGTTGAGGAAGATGTTAAAATCTTGTCCAGTCAACACTCTGCGTCAAAAATCTCTCCTAACTCCCAGAAGTAGGACAGCTTGCTCTCGTTTGGGCTGCCTGAAACATGCAGTAAGAGGCGCGTATGTGAGAGTTGCCTCTCTCCCAGGGGTCATGGTGGGACACGGACTTGGAGTTGCATTTGGTGCAGCAAGCTGACAACACTAGACCTCAAAAAGGAACAGGCACTGTGGGTGAACTTGCATCTCCATTCAACAGCGGCAGCCTGTCTCTGAGTCCGTGCCACCTTCCTCCTCTGTGTTGAGACCCCTGTGTGGGACTTTGTAAGTGAACTATGTATTTGTAACCCACACCTCCACACCTTGGCCAGGTATCCTGCACACGTAAAAACATGCACAGACATGCGTTCATCTGCTGTGACCAGCATGCACAATCGAGAATGAAGTGTTGGACGTTTGACATGTGACATGCAACATGTAGTGAGGAGGAAAAGACTCATGAGCGAAGCATGGCTGTGACCTTCCAGGTAAATACACTGTGTGCACAGTGATTTCAAGACAAGTTTCCCAAACCTGTGTCCAAAAACATGAAACTGCAAACATCCAAAGAGCACAGAGAAGTCGGGGCCACTGTGAGCCACAGCACGCCCACCCCAGAGCTCAGGCAATCATGCTGCGGATGCTCCAGGCCCTCAGGTGAGCACCGGTCTAGATTATGAGATGTCTTTACTGGGTTTAATCATAACCACAACTCACACACACAAAAAAAGATACAGTGAAGTCCTCAGCCCTAGCATATCCAAATGCTGAGCTTATGAGGATATGGGAATCTTCCAATGTAATTAAGTCACAATGAGGCATTAGCGTACACCTAATGTGGCATGCCTGGCATATCATATGAGCAACGTGACGGAGACTGACAGTGTAAAGATGAATGAAATGTAGTTATGATGTAGACAGAAACACCTGCAAGCCATGAATGCCTCAGCTACATGAAAACTGGAGGAGACATGGTTTAATTCCCTGAGGCTTTCTGCACACACTGGGTGTACTGGCTGGTTTTGTGTCAAGCTCCAGTCAGAGAGGAAAGAGCCTCCAGCACCTCCGCATTTTCTCACATAGCAATCAATGGGGGAGGAGGGCCCAGCCCATTGTGGGTGGTGCTGGCTCTATAAGGAAGCAGGCTGAGCAAGCCACGGGGAGCAGGCCAGTAAGCAGCACACACCATGGCCTCTGCATCAGCTCCTGCCTCCAGGTCCCTGCCCTGGCTTGAGTTCCTGACCTGACTTCCTTCAGTGATGAACAGCAATACGGAGGTGTAAGCCATAGAAACCCTTTCCTCCTCAGCTTGCTTTTTTGGTCGTGGTGTTTCATGGCAGCCAATACCAACCCTAAGACACTGGGCTTGGCACTACCTGGATCTTGGACTTCCAGCCGTCATAACAAAGAGAACGTGGGCTTCTACTGCTGGAAGCTACCCAGCTCCCAAAATTGTGTTGTGATCTCTCTGCAAACCAACAGACCATACACAAGCCCTGCCTGCTATGGAGCCACTAACTCTAGGAGGACACGACGGGTGTGAGTAGATGTAAGTGTGAGCTTCCTCCTCCATCGTAGTCAGCAGGGAGCAGTGCTGGCCAGCCCAGCTGAGTAGAGTGGTCAGTCTTTTGACCAAAAGCCCAGATAAAACACGGCCTGCTCACTGTGCCCTAACCATGCCCTACGGTCACTGAACTTACTCGGCTACCCTGAGAAACACACCAGCTTTGACTGAACGGTGACCCAGGAAGAGGCCAAGGTACTGGGGGGCAGAAGGTAGGGGGGTGGGGGGGCAGGTTGTCTATGCAGCAATAGGAGCTTGCTGGGAAAACTTTAATGCTCGCTTGTGCGACTTTTACTGAACAGCCAGAACAAAGTGGATCAAGAGTTAATAAGCTCTTCTTCCTAAAGGCCAGATAGTACTTACAAAACAGGGTGAGAACTCTGGAGATGTGTCAATTGGTAAAATGTTACTTACTGCACAATCAGCAGAAGCTAAGTTCAAATTCCCCAGGACCTGCATAAAAATGGGGTATAGCTGTGGTGACCACAGCACTGAGACAGGAAGATGCCCGGTCTTGCTAGCCAAGCTGCCTCAAAAAACATAAGGTAGGAAAAATAGAGGAAAACATTTGACAGCAACCACTGACCTCCACATGTATGTAGAGGGGTGTGTGTGTGTGTGTACGCACACATGCACACACAGAGAAGGGGGGCGGGGCTGACTCTATAGTGAAAATAGCCAGAAACAGAGCAGGGTCAAAAAGCAACTGATTCCGACAGACCATGCTGATGGCTGAGTTGGGGCAATACCTGTGCTATAAGTCTGCGCAATTTCAACAAGAAAGATTTAAAAACTAGAAAACATAGATCTTTCCTCCTACTCCAGAAGATAGAAGGAAAAGAATAATAAAAACTATACTGCAGACACAAGTCACAAGACATCTGCTAATGTTGAGTATGTCTCAACATGGAGTACCTCAGCATCTCCCCATGTTCAGCCGAGCACCCGGTATGTTCTACAACAACATTCGGGAGGCTTGGGGACTAGTGCCAATGATGCTCAGCTGGCAGGCGGGGGCCCTGGGCACCATGGTGAACATCACATAAACCGGATGTGGTAGGGCACACCTGTAACCCCAGCATCCGGGCGCTCGTGAGGGGATGGCTGATCTGAGGCTCAAGACCATCCTTAGGCACACGGCAAATTCAAGGGCAGCCTGTCCTATTCAAGACCCTGCCTCAACAGACGCAGCAGCAAGAACAGGATAAATAAATCAAGTCAAAACAAAACACCCCAGAATGCATTGCCCTGTCCCTTGCTGTGTTCAGCTGAACTTGAGAGGAACAGATCTGGAATTCCTGATCAGCCATGTGACCCCCAAGGGTTCACAAACTAAGACCTTTCAATGCTCTGTGGACCTGACCTTCCTCTGTATGAAACTGCTCGTCCTGGGAGACCAGGTTCCTTATGCCCGCACCATTCCACCGTGTCCCAAGGCATGCAGGCTCAGTGAGAAGACCCTGCGGACACCCTGCTGGTGCTCTGACAGGCGTGCACGTGCAGATCCCCACCTCAAATGGCTGAGCCAACAGCTATATCCACCCTGGACAGCCCCATCCAAACTCATCTCTTTTAAGGCCGTATGGGGAATCAGGCACGTGGCGTAATTGCAGGAATGGAGAGTTTAGACTTCCAGTCCCAAATGCCCAGCTCACCACCGTCAGCCAAAGCAGTACTGGGGCAAAGGCCGTGGTCAGCTTTCTAAATGTACAATCTGCTGCCCTTCAGCGGTACCCCAGTGTTCTCCGTCTACACTGGGCACAAAACACCATCACACAGGACACAGATGCTAAGTGACAGGTGAAGGTGCATGGCCAGGGTAGGAAGCACGATCAGGTGTGCGCACGGAGCAGCGCCAAGCTCAGGCCACCCTGCCCCTAGGAAGAACAGAGGCCCGCTGCTGCTCTGTAGCTAGGGCCAGGGAAGGGCCCGGCCCCACCGTCTCTCCCACTGTCTGCCTCAGACCTGAAACAACGTACAGACTGCCAGAGCAGAGACAAGGAGCACTCCTGCTCTGGATTCACACAGCAGGGCTGGGAGTCGGCACAAAGCAATCAGGCAATTACATTTAAGCGCCAGCACGGGAGACCTAAAAATTCACAACGCTGTCAGTTAAGAAACGAGACTCATCAGCCGGGCTCGCAGCAAACAGCTCTCTGCTGATGCTCACTGCCCTGTCTCCTGGCAACACAACCTCCCAAGACCCAGGCCCACATCCGCGCACGCACGCACATGCACACACACACACACACACACCCAGCAAAGTGGGCACCGTACTCCTCCAGCAAGACACACACCACAGAACAAACAGGGTGAAGGAGAGCTCATGGACAGCCTGCCACTGACTCAGAGGCGAAGTTCCCAGGTGCAGCTTCCGTGGCACTCACAACTGGACAAGACTCTGAACTGCTGCCTTTTGAGACAAACTAGAAATGGTAATAATAATAATAATAATAATAATAATAATAATAATAATAATAATAATAATAACAACAACAACAACAACAACTTAAGGCTAGGCACGGTGGCACACGCCTTTAGCCCCAGCACTTGGGAGGTAGAGGCAGGTGAGACTTCATGAGTTTGAGGCCAGCCTGGTCTACAAAGCAAGTCCAGGCCAGCCAGGGATACACAAGAAACCCTGTCTCAAAAAACCAAAATAAAAAAAACAATAATTTTAGAAGTAGGTTTTTAAAACACCCACCAAAAGATGGGTTAGCAGTTAAGAGCACTTGCTGCTCTTGGAGAGCACTCGGGTTTAGGTCCCACAAGGCTGCTCAGAGCCATCACAACTTCAGTTCCACAGGACTTGATGCCCTCTTCTGGCCTCCAAGGACATGAGGCATGCACATAGATGTGCACATACATTCCTAAAAACATAAATCCTTAAAAAAAAAAAAAAAAAGGTAGTCTAGCTGGGCATGATGGAGCATGCTTTTAATCCCAGCACTCAGGAGGCAGAGGCAGGCGGATCTCTGAGTTCGAGGCCAGCTTGCTCTACAAAGTGAGTCCAGGACAGCCAAGGCTATACAGAGAAGCCCTGTCTCGAAACAAAAAAACAAAACAAAGTTACACCAACCGTAGAAATTGTCCTTGCTTACAGCTCTACAAAAGAAAGCTACCAGCTATAATTACGGCACTACCAACACCCTCACTAATTCAAACATAAATAAGCTAGCACTTTCATTAAGATTTTTGCTCCTCCCTCCTTTTTGAGACAGCATCTCAGATAGCCCAGGCTAGCCTACAAACCCCTATGACAGCAGCAGAGGAAGACCTCATCACCTGCTCATCCTTTCTCTCTGCCTGCCAAGTGCTGAGGTTTCAGCTATATGCTACCATGTCCAGTCACGTGGTGCTGGGCATGGAACCTGCTTGCCTTGACTCAGTGTGAGAAACAGAGCTGCAGAAGCCAAGAAGAAAAGGGGCAGGAATTACACTGTGAAGAAGCCAAGCTGTGGTATACCACTAGCTCAAAACAGCACAAACAAACCCCACACAGACATATATACACACACAGGTGCGCACATACACACATACACACACATACAGAGACACATGCGCACACATACACAGACACACGCATGCACACACTCAGACACGTGTGCACACACACAGACACACATACAGAGACATACACGTACACACACAAAGGCATATACACACATAAACAGACACACACAGGCACATACACACATGCACACACACAGACATGCACATGCACATAGAGACACACATAGGCAGACACAGATGTGCGCGCGCGTGCGCGCACACACACACACACACACGCAGCCTGAATAACAAAGAAGATGAGGTATCTAGCTTGGAGGCTCAGGATTTAAAGCCCGTGAGTAGGAGGCAGCCCTGCGTGTCTTGGGTCTCAGCTAGCAGCCCCCGGGGTCTCTATTTATTAACAAGGAGCTGGTAAGGAGCAACAGGACACTCCAAAACATTGGAGCACGTGGAAAACACAGGCGGCAGGAACCCTAGGAACAACCTTAAAGCAGCAACCTAAACAAGGATGGATACTGTAAGAAATGACCCACTATTTCCAAGGCCTGTGGTAGCAACGTCTGTAGGTACCCCCTAGTTGCTGAAACTGTTGTGCAGAACTGATTTGTATTCAGTGCTGCAGAGACACGCCCAAGACATGTCAGCACAGCAGTATTATACAGCAGGAAACTACTTGCAGTTCGGTGCACTCACAATGCTCATGTGTGTGCAAGTAATTGTAGACGGATGGGGAGGCAAAAACAGAACAAAAACAAGCAAGAGCTATGGCCTCTTCCCTGGGAGAGTGGGTGTGGTCAGGGCGGTCCACGTATTTAACACGTCACAGACTTTTCAGGTCTCTCTCTCTCCATCGTCAAGAACTGCTGTAATAGCTACATTCCACTGTGTGGGTCACACGGGAGCAGAAATCCCTGAGAAGAGAGCAGCCCAAGGTCCGTAGAATGACTCTGTTTAGCAAGAAACACAGGGAATGTGTCGGGCAAAAATACTCTCTCCTGCTCGGGACACGGCTGTAGACAGAAGGAACTCACCTGGAGCGGGAGACCTGCCTGCATCTGCACAGACACCCCAGTTTGTTCCGGAGCCCTGCAGACCGCAGGAAAGCCGCCAACACACCCTCAGCAGAAGCGAGAGCCTTTTCATAATTTGCTAGTTGAGCTCTAGTGGAGCCTAGGCCTGTACTGAACAAAAGGGCTGCTTCACCTGGCTCCCACAGTCACCGAGACTTCAGCCCATGCTCGGTTCCCGATGCGCAGACCCCTCACACGCCCTCCTCACCATCCAGCCTCCCACTAACACCTCTCTCCTGTTGACCAGTCCACCACGATAGTGTTCTGCCTCTTCAGTCGCCGCGGAGGCCTTCCAAACATCACCCATCCAGTCCGTGAGCACCAGCGCCGAGAGGCCGTACGTACAAGTTAACCGGGGCATTTGCCGGACATGGAGGGGCCTGAAAACTGAAGGTCAAATGTGCCCGAGTCAGCACCGCTGAAGCTAACTCGCCAGGTCCCCTTAGAATGAACGCCGCCGACCAATTAGTGGATCGAATTGTTTGCCTCGTAATGAGCTCTGTCTGTGTTAAATTGCCCGCGTGCCGGAGTGGAGGATCTACAGGTAGACGGCAGGACCAGGTGCAATCCCAGTGCCAGGACGGGGAATGCAGGACACAGGTGTGAGCCAGGAGCCCACAGCACAGTTGGGGGAGGGGCAGTCAGTCATACATGAAAACCATGAAGGATGAAGAACACAGCTTCTCTCGAGGTGGATAAATTAGTCAACATGCTTTTATTTACACTTATTCTTCATTCTTTCCTAAAGCAAAGACGAAGCCAGGTGTGCGCCGGTTTTTTTCCTGGCTAATCCTTCCTATTTTGACATCTTGAAAAAACTCAAAGGATATTTTGTTGTTTTTTTTTTTAAAGGACATGAAACCATCCCTTATCAAATGCCCGACACACGTTTTTGCAGTCCTGCAATGGCAGTACCCACTGACATTACAGCTCACGCCACACGCAAGCGGCCCTGTGTGTGGGGCCTTATCCTAACCCTGCCACGGAGATGCTGTGAATTTTGCATATTGTATATTTGAGTGCTCTCTGTGCTTCTTTTCAACTGGATTTTAGGCGTTCTGTAATAATGTGCTTTGTTCTCAAGCGTCCCCACACCTGCCATCTGAAAGGCAAGGCAGCTCTTGCGGGATGCTGTGTTATTGTGCTGCCCTCTAGTGGTAACTAACTCAAAACACCAGACAGGAAGTGGGGAAAACGGGACCTGAATGAGCAACAGGAAAAGGCTGAGATGGAAGGTAACTAACTCAAGAGGAAAAAAATAATAGAGAGATCACGTCTGAAAATTCATTAGTAATGTCATTTGGTCGGTATAAAGCAAATCTGCAGGCTCGTCACTGTAGACGCGTCTACTCAGTTTCAAAACCTTTACTAAGAAAACTCCAGGGCAAAATCATCAAGTGTACATGTGTATAAACATATACACAAACAAATTGCAGCCTTAAGACAAGAGAACACTAGCCAGCCAGGCTTAAGGGTGTAGCCATTTGTTAAAGTGACGAGGACATAGAAAGCTGGGGTGGGTGAGAGTGGACCCTCTAACCAGGCTGCTTTTAAAACGCAGCCATTTTCACACGGTACTAGCACGAACTTCCAATACCACCTGAGGAGGATGATCACAAGTTCAAGGCCAGCCTGGGCTCCATCCTAGCAGGTATTGAACAGTGAGACCCTGTCTGGAAAAAAAGGGGAAAAAAAAGGAAGCGGATGCAGGAGCCATTTTCTCCAGGATTCAGAGCAAATAATGTCTAAATTCTCAGAAAAATAACATTTAACAAGCTTCTGCTGCTTGTGCACGCAGCACACTAAAATCACATCAAAAACAAAGAGCACTCCATAAGTTCGTGCAGACATTTCCTTCGTAAAAATCAAACCAAGTCGGTAGGGGAGGAACACAGTAGGACATCAAGGGTCTTCAGTAACAGTCTGCTACAGTCCGTACACGCAGGAAGCAGGAACTGGGGTCTCCAGAGACGGCTCACAAATGCTATTTGAACACTTATTTAAAAAAGAAAAAACTCCACAGCATCTTAAATTAAAATCTATCTTCTCAAAACAGTTTTCATGAGGAAAGTATGCAGACGTGGGTCACTCATCATCCTGCAATAACCTTCGATTACAGACAAACAGCGCCCTCTTCTGGACTGTCAAGGAAATGCCCCCAAAACAAGACAAAGCCTTTCCATGCCCAGGTTGAGACCACGAAGCTGCCCAGGCCACAGAATCATGTGCGAAATTAAGCGTTTTGGGCATGCTTTCTTCCACTTAGTAACTAGTTACAAGCGGAGCTCGACATTCCAAAGACATTCCAAAGACAGACATCTCCAGCCCATGTTAACACATACGCGCTTTGCAAAGGTCCCTCTCCCGACTCTGAGCAGCAGAAAGTATGAACTATGATTGAGTCGTTACAAAGACTGTTTATAACCACTCCCAGGAGCCACACGCCGTTAGCCAGTAGGTTCCTTGGCTCTGGAATCCTTTCTAATCTCTGGAACCAAATACGACCACACCTGAAGGGAAGATTCCAGATTCCACCAAAAGTGTGCCTGGGGAACCGAATGTGTTATGAGCACCATTTCTAATCAAGCAGGAAGGGGACACCCATGCAGGAGCAGGGATCTGTGACAATGATGGGGGGGGGGAGGAAGGGGATGGGGGGCGGGAGGGGGGACAGGCGGGGGCGGCGGGGAAGGCGGGGAACAGGTCCGAGCTTCCCTCACCCTCGCCAGCGTAATACAACCATTAACACAAAATAGGGAGAGGAGCCACTGCCTGTGGGGGACCCTAAGGACGCCAAGCACGTGATTGGCCCTCAATGAACGCCACATATTACGTACACAACCACCAGCAGGCTGACGGGCCCTCCGCAAGCCCTCTCACAATTCTCTGGAAACGGCAGGCATACATTCTGACACCCTCTTGTGCTGAAACAGCACACAGAGCAGCAACCAGGTGAGCCGTTCCAGCAGCTCTTCAGGATCCCAGGGAACTGGGCAAACCTGCTCACTTCAGGATGCAGCAGCCACGGGCACGGTTCCCATGGGAGCTGAGAACAGGGCTTCCCAAAGATCCTGTGCCTTTGTGCTCAGGGAATATAGAGCCAAACGTAACACAGGGAAGGTAGAGCCTAACCTAGCACAGGGAAGATAGAGCCTAACATAACACACGCCTCTAACGGGGTACTTGAGGCCAGGCGTGGTGCTGCACGCCTACCAATCTACCATCCAAGTGACTAAGGCAGTAAGAGCCATGAATGAGTGCAAGGCTTGTCTTGCATATGTAAACAGGCCTTTGCCCCAAAGGAAGACGACCAGGAACGTGGCGTTCTCTGGACAATTTGACAACATCTGTCACTCCATCTAAGTCATCATTCCTTTTCCTGGTCATGTAACTGTGAGATATACTTCAACAGGTTTAATGCAGTGTCGTTGTTTTTAATGAAAACAAAAAGAAAAGCTGGGTGTGGTGGCACACGCCTTTAATCCCAGCACTCAGGAGGCAGAGGCAGGCAGATCACTGTGAGTTCGAGGCCAGCCTGGTCTACAAAGTGAGTCCAGGACAGCCAAGGCTACACAGAGAAACCCTGTCTTGAAACACACACACACACACACACACACACACACACACACAGTGCCCCATCAGCACCCTGCAGAAGCCTCGAGTGGACTTGCCTGGGATGTTACCTCATCAAATGACAAATTCCCTTGACTCTACAAAGCAGGGTCCATAGCTCCGGCTCCTCAGCCCTGTCATCCCTTGGGTGCCACACATACCCCTGCCTGCCAGTATTTGAGATACACAACATCCACAGCCCACCATGAACATCACAGGCACAGCACCCCTTGCTGGGCCTTGAACTAGGCTAAGCCCCAAGTCACTAAGCGCTCACTGGACACTGTTGCTGGTTAAGCTCTCTCTTCGTGCCTACAGGAGGGCTCACGCCCCTTTTTCCCTCAGACCATCGCTTCCCATCCTACAGCATTGTATAACATCGTCACTGCAGAGAAAATGCACTGCAAAGGCAAGATGGCGTGAGGGCCAGCTCCTTCAGAGCCTACCCAACAGAGCACCAGCATTCACCTGTGAGGAGTTCACGGTGAGTACCATCAGGGTGTGGAGCTGGTTGGCCTGAGTAGCCCTGAGTTCTAGCATCAGCCTGCTATCCCCGTCCACAGCCCAAACACAAAGAAAGCTCATGAAACACACGTCCAGGAGAAGTCCTCCGACCCGGTACGCTGTGGAGGCGATGGAAGAGTGAAAGGCAGGTGGGTGCGGTGGGTTATCTTCTGGACCTGAGTTTACAGGGCCTGAAACGTTCTACCAAGAGACAGGTGAAAGTGCAGTAACACCTTCCTCCTCCAGGCTACTGGCTGTTACGGCAAAAATACAAAATAAATGAGAATAGGCCCCAGGGTGTTCTCTACCTCTGCCGGATTGTGCTCGACATTTAATGACAGTGTCACTGGACTAAGGGGACCACAAGTGTAAAACAGAATTCTTCACATTACACTAGCAAGAATTACAACATGTGCCAAGGTGAAGGACTATGGGACAGTAAACACACACACACCTTCAGCTTCATTTATGCATGTGCAAACACAGGCTGGGGACTGAATTCTGAAGCCGGAATAGACAGACGGCACCCAGACTTTACACTCACTTCTCCTTGTCCTTTGCTTGGGCTCCTGGAGTCGGATCTGCTGGCTTCTCGTCCTCGTCCCTGTGCCTGCAGCCTGAGAGAGACCTCTGCCCTGCACCTGGAACACCTACAGAGCACGCTCAGGAGCCCGAAGGACATGTACAGTCTTTCCTCAGCTCAGTGGGACTATACCAGCTTTAATATTTTCAAACTCCTCCATTCAAGTGATGGCTAAGTCCCAAAGGCCATCTCCTTTCACTCTGGCCACGGTGACATGTGCAGGCCTAGTCTCTGATGCCACAATGTAGCCGGTGCTGACTGACGTGACTCAACAGAGCTTATGAAGGGGGAGGGAAGGGGAGGTGTCACCGCCAGGGTCCCAGAAATGCTAAAGAGCTTCAGACCATCACAGGAACATGCCGAACCCCAGCATTCTTGGAGTCAGCTTAGCAAGAGAGCTGCCCAGGCTTCTGTGTTGTCAGTTAGGAAGTGGGCAAGTCTTCACATTCCCTTAGTCTCCTCCTTTTAGTGCAGCCAAGGGAAACACTGAGAATTCCGAGGAAATAGCAGGCTGAGTAAAGGGAGAGTAAGGCCACGCATGCATTTGCCATGACAGAACGAAGCTCGACATCGCACTGTTTCCTCGTGGTGCTGAGGCATGGAGCGGAACTCCCAAAGGGAAGCCCCTGTCATGACCTGCGCAGCAGATAACAAGGCAAATGCAATGACATCAGCCAACAAGCCTGACTCAGGGGAACAGTCCTACAGTCTAGCATTAAAGGAGTGAGGCAGAAAGACCACGGGTTCTAGGCCAGCCTGAGATATGTGGCAAGACCCTGAGGGAAAAGAAAAAAGGAAAGGAAAGGAAAGGAAAAACAAAACAAAACAGCCATTGAAGAGACAGGGGCAGCGGGATCTCTGCAAGTTCCAGGTCACCCCCAGCTACACAGGGAGATCCTATCTCAAAAACAACGCACCTAACTTTTAGTGCAATGATATAGCCAAAGCTAGAACATGGAGATGAAGTTTAAAGAGTAATAAAGTGTTAGGCTTGCTGTGTTCAGATTAGTCCCCTACTTTATGTTTTGTATTTTACTGTACAGGGGGAAAAACATTAAGCCAGTCACTTGGGTAATTAGGCTGTGCCCTGCCCCCAGCACGAAGAGTGACACGCAACACTCTCCATGAAAGAGGCTAGTGGGGAATGGAAGCTAGGCATGCCGGGTAGAATTTTTCATCTTTGTTTCTGGGTTGTTACTGATGAGCGTGTGCAACTAGCTAAGCACTTTTGGTGGCTATAATTAAGTCCAGGTACATGAGAAATGGACTGCTCTCCCGTGGAAGACAAAAACACTAAACTTTTTATTACTGAAATTTTACCCTTAGGCTGCTCCAAATAATTCCCCAACTACATTTCAAATTAAAATCCTAAATTTTTGCTCTTGCCCTCTAGGCTCTGTGCCGCATCACGCTTTTTGACAGCAACACCAGGAAGTTCAGTCTCTCACCCCGGTGGTCACTGCTATGGAGTCGTACTTCAGAGCACAGGGGCAATGTGGCAGTGAGAAGGCACACCATCGTCAGGTGGCATTGCCATCATGTAGGAAGCCTGAGGTGGGTTGCGCTGAGACTTTGCTCTGTCGTGGGATGTTTTTCCCGTGTGAGCACCTGCTTGGTGTTTAGGAGTGAGTGTTCCCCTCCGCATGCTGACTTAGAAACTACCTCTTCCGGTACAGATCTGCCCCTCTCTTCGGTTCCCATGCCCTTCTCTGAACCACATCACCTGTGCACCTGAGCATTTTGAGAAAGACAAAAACATTTACTTGTGTTTAGCAGAAAGATTGATAAATTACTCTTTTGTTCTTTCTCTTCTGCTGGTGGAACCAAAGCCGGCCTTTTACTGCATGACTAACAGAGTTTCACACTGAGCTGAGCTGAGCTGAGCTGAGCTACACCACCATGCTCTGAGCTGAGCTGAGCTGAGCTGAGCTGAGCTACATCACCAAGCTCATTACTCCTTCACCTTTGCCTTCACCAGCAATAAAACCTTTCGTAAGGAGAGCTCAATTTTTTTCTGAAGAACGGTCCATTATTCATCCCTTCCTGTGAATGAACTTGCATGGCCTATGACTTAGCAGCTGACGAGCAGCTAGCTGGAAGCTGCACTCCCTCAGAGTGACAGCTTGTCTTTTCTCACTGCTACACCTCACATTTGGAAGACATGCTGTAGGTACTCAGCGCGCACTTACTGACACGCAATATGTGAGGGGCATAACGAAGGCGAATGTGAGAATCTGTCAGGCAGGGCTTTAGCAAATTCAGCAGGCTTAGAAATATTCCCCAAGCTTGGAGTTTTTCTGCAGTCTACCACACAAAACAGTAAAGGCAGTGAGAATGGAAACTCTGAAAGACGTTTTCCCTTCAAACGCACAGGAGCAGATCTTGACCTGACACAAAATCAAAACGCTGCCGCCATAGCTCACATTCTCAAAAGCTCCTTGTAGCCCTAATTACTTTGTTATTTCCAGCTACCATGCAAAGGAGAGTTTTGCTTGCTGCCTTGTGGTGACTGTTAACAGTTGACAAGACCTACTGGTGAGAGAGCCTGGGATAAGTGCGCTGGGGCAAGTATTCCTCCAAGGAGAGAGGGAGCAACACACTTGGAAATCCAGCTTTATCCTGCGCAGGTAACAGCCACCGTGGTGGGATGTAGCTGCTGCTCAGGAGCCTAAATTAAACCGTCAAAGGGTTTCAGGGTGCACGCAGATCCGCATTGGTTCCAGGGAGAAACATGATATGCAGACCTCACGTAAAACACCCACAAGTACATGCTTATCCACAGGAGAGCCTTCCTTATCCCACTGTCACCACCTGGCCTGTGCTCAGGGGTGAGGACTGCATCTCGTGAGACTGAAGTTTTGGGTAATGCTTTACCATCTTCAAACACACACACGCAAACACCCTAGCAGACGCGGCCGTTTTAAGTCAGCTTCAAAGGCATTCTTGAAAGGAAGAGTCTAGGAATCTTCATGAATGTTTTATAGTTTACTTTTAATATTGATGTAATCCGTGGTACTCCCACTGCCAAGAGCTGTAGTGAATGTTGGTATGCTGCTGGTTGTCTTTGAAAAGACAGCTGTGACATCACACAATCCAAATAATATAAAAAATGTGGAAATAATAGATGTCCACAGGTGACATTTTGACAGACACCCAGCCGGTTCAGATGGCCTATCACTGAATACTTCCTGCCTTGGTCAGAATTCTTGCTGCGTTTTGGACAGTAGCCAGGGCAGAGTTCTTACAGCCACTGACAAGTCCTCCAAATAAGGAAAGCAACACCATCAGTTTTAAATATGCCCACAGAGCTAGGCGGATGGTCCCAGTCCAGCAGACTTCAGGACTTCAAAGGACTTACAGCTGCCAACAAACAAGCACCAGGCAGGCAGGGCAGGCTTGGCTCTGCACAACTGTTTACTCAGATTTGCATTTCAACCACAAAGCTAATGGTCCCAAGCATTATCTCCAGGGGCCCAGGATGGGCGTGGCAGTGTGCCTTCTGTGGCAGGCAGAGGGAGAGTGAGAAAGGTCACTGTTTTTCAAGGGCCTTGATGATTAGAGAGCGCCTTAGCGAACTCTGAGACTTAAGGGTTTACTTTTGGGAACGCTCTTCCTAGCCAGCGCAGTACAGACCGATCACACACTCTCCTCATCTCCCTCCACAGATCAGGCTACTACCTGCAAATGACAGAACCAATGCTGCAAATACTTTTTGTGTGTTCTTTTTGTTTGTTTGTTTGTTTGTTTTGTTTTGTTTTTCGAGACATGGTCTCTCTGTATAGTCCTGGCTGTCCTGGACTCGCATTGTAAACTAGGCTAGCCTCAAACTCACAGGGATCTGCCTGCCTCTGCCTCCTGAGTGCTAGGATTAAAGGCCTGCACCACCACCACCGGTTATAAAAGCACTTACTGTTCTTTTTTTTTTTTTGGGGGGGGGGTGTTCCTTCTTTCAATGTGAGCAAAAGAGGACACAGACATCCCCTTGGCCCTGCCATCTTTCTCACAACTGAGCACCAGTCGTCCCTTAACTCTCCTTCCTAAAAGGGAATCTAGCCAGCTGCTCCTCGGCCATCCGAGAGTTAGTCAAGGCATCACCTGAGCCACAAGTGGGAAAGTGGGCAGGGTGGTAGAAACCAATAGCCTTTAGCACTAGGGAAGATGAGGTGGGAGGTGCAACACTTTTTAAAAAAGAAAAAAATCAGGAGTATGAGAAAGAGCTTTGCCCCCGCCCCCTTACCTGAAGGAGTACGTGGACACCCCTGCAGTTCCAGGGCTAGCATGTAGCTCTAGCCTAGGCCGTGGGTTACCATGAAGCAGCCACTGCCCTGCGCACGGCCACCATGTTCCCAAGAGAGTGGACCTCAGCACTAAGACCACAGAGCAGCAAGTCCTGGGCCCCGCCCCAGGCTGCCTGCATAGGCCGAGGCCTGGCTTTTAGTAAAGCTCATGTCCTTGGGCCCCTCACCCTTCTGGGTGGGGAAGCGCAGAGCTAAGCCACCAACTGGCCACCCTCCTTCTGCAGGTATTTCAGGTTTCCTCAGGAATCCCACCACTCCTGTTGCTCTTCCCTTCCTTGCAGACTCCATGACACTGTGGTGCAATGGGAATATTTTAGGCCCAGTCAGTTTCCCTGAAGGAACAGGCAGAGCCAAGGCAGCAGACACCCTCACGGTAGCCTACACTTCCTGCGCTGCTCACCAAAGCTGTACCGTGGCCTCGCTCGCGTGGAGCAAGATGATGTGCCTCTCCCTGCGCTCACAGGCTCCCAAAGCAGCATCAAATGGACAGCCGGATTCTGAGGAAGGAAAATAAGCCAGGGCAGGATTGACCACAGCCACGCCCAGTGATTTACTCCAACTCCCCAATCAGAGAGAGGGGGCTTGTGCAAATCCACGAGCAGACTTGTCGGGGAAATGGTTTTTAAAGTTGGAGGCTAAAGAAAATGGTGATGGTGAGGTGGAGATGAGACAGCGAGAGCATCACTGCGGTGGCAGAGCTCAGAGCTTTGAGAGAGCACAGTGGGGGAGGTGCCTACGGCTGGAACAAGGCTGCTTAACTATAGGGAGAGCAAAGTATGTTCTGAGTGTTTTAAGGGGGACAGTATGTTCCGAGTGTGGGGGCGGAGCTACCGGAAGTGGAAAGCTGAGTTTAGTTAAGCATCCGTGTGGCCCAGGAAAGATGAATCCCAGTAGCTTTCACCCCAGCACTCAATGACGACTTCCTCGGTTCCCCAGAGACTGGTATTCTTCAGCTGGAAGAACTGAGCTGCTTTCCATCTTGTTTGGACAACCCCTCCGCCCTTTGGAGCAAGCAGCAGCTCCCGTGGTGAACTCTAGAAGCAGTGAGCAGAGCTTGAATGGCCTAACCAGACCGAGAGCTGACACACTTTGAAGAAAGAGGAAGGCACTCAGATGGGCCTGACTCTACAAGAAAATGCACAGAGATGTGGTCTCTGGCTGGGCCACCCCACAGGACCCTAAGAACTCCACAGAGAGTCTGCAGCATCTGGCACGAAGCAGATTTTTTACCACCTCTGATTGACGGGCAGATGCAACTTCAGGGCAAAAAGATCAGCCTCCTGGAAGAGACAGCGGCAAACACCAGTCTGGGAAGGATGCTCGTGAGCTGTGCCCCAGCAGCACAGGACGTGAGCTCACAACAGAACAATCTGCACCTTGTCTTTGTTAACTGGTTTAATATTAAGCTGATAATTCTGTAAAAAAAAAAAAAAAAAAAAAGATGTGGGTAAGGCAGCATGATTCTAATGAGGATTAGGTGAGGGTAAGTGCACTGGGTGTCGGTAAAATTGTGAAAAAACGGTTCAAAGGACCGTCAGAGGACCCAGCTGTTCACTTCTTAGAAAGGATCTTCAAACAAAATAGCAGGAGGATTAAAACAAATAATGTATGTAAAGTAACAGAGTCACAGCAACCCTGGGTGATAGATAGGAACAGTTAGAATTCACAAGAGAGGCGGACAGGGAAGCCAAGCTAAATAAACCCTAATCTTCGCTGTTCAGGATGCAGGAAGCCACCCGCCTTTCCATGGGCAAACACGCTGAATCTATGACACTCAGCTGCTGGACGGACTGACAACAGGACAGCTGCACTAGGGAGGATACCTATGTCGCTCACCCAGACCCAATCATGTCTCTCTGTTTCTGTCACACCATTTCCTTAATGCCACTGACTCTTCTCCTGGAGGTGGAAACCTCCCCAAGGGCTGCTCCTTGGAATACTCACGATCTGACCCTGACAACTCACACCTGCCTACAATGTCCCCTTCTGCACTCCTGCTGCCTGGGAACAAGAAGCACTGAGTTAAGCACTCAATACCTTTGCTTCTTTCCTGTTATGGAAACACTAAGGAACATGACAAATCTTCCTCTGAACCCAAAACTCCACCAACCCTTGGCTGAGCACATTAAAAACCTTTAGCAATGTAGTCAGCCCTCAGCATCTATGGGGGATGGATCCCAGGATCCCACAGGTACCATGGTCATTCCTGAGCGTCTATGGGGGACAGGTCCCAGCATCCCACAGGTGCAAACTGGGTAACTGCTCAAGTTGCACAAACCCTGCCGGACACTGTGCTGGTGGTGCTGACGTCATGCTAGGCAGGCACTGACCCCCTCCTGTATACACTGAATCCTGTCTGCATTACACAGTGTCTAACAGGACCATCAAAAGGCTGTGGCTACAGCTGCCACATCACACTGTTTAAGGACACGAGCAAAGAGAAAAGAAAGGCCGAGTGTTTAAAACAATTGTAGTTTTTAGGGTTTGTCTTTGTTTTTCCAGAATATTTCTGGCCTGGTGTTGAATTCATAGATGCCTGAACTGTATACAACACAAATACAGTGTTTATAATGTGTCTTTTAGTGTCATCTGTTTTGCTCTTTCAAAGTGTGTATGTTTTTATATATCTCTGTAGCTTTTTAAGTTCCTACTGGTTTGTGTATTTTATTCATAAAACTCAAATTGGCAGTGCCCTAGCTTGTGTTTCTCCCAGGCACAGAGAGGATGGAGCAAAGGGGAGTGCAGCGTGCGTGAAGAGCGTGAGTGCTGGCCTGCAAAAAGAAGAGAAGAGAAGAGAAGAGAAGAGAAGAGAAGAGAAGAGAAGAGAAGGGAAGGGAAGGGAAGGGAAGGGAAGGGAAGGGATGGGGGGAAAGGGATCTGAAAGCCTTGTGAGAGTGCACAAGGAATGGCAACCCTAGAAATAAAGACATTCTCGGAGTCTGGACAGTGATCTAAGGATACAGCCTTTTCCGTGTATGGAGCAGAAGAAGTTGCAGTAAACGCGTTCTGTAACCCAGGTCCTTGTGAATAAGGCACAGAGAAGACACTAGGGGGCAGTGTGGTCATCTACAACCCAAGAAGAAATTCGCTTTCTAAGACTTTAACCACCCCATAAGGGCAAACCTCAACCAGCCAGGCCTCACACCTGTAATCCCAGCACTGGGACCCTGAGGCAGGAGGATTGCCACCTGTTTCAAGACGGTCTGATCTATATGGTGCAACCCTGCCTTATAAATGAAACAAAAATGAAGAGAATGAAGAAAACAAGGCAAAGCATCAGTTACAGAGATGCCCTGTGCTCATCAGAGGCTGAATTCCCTAATTATAATCTCTGGTGGGAACTCAGTCACATATTTGAGAGGGACATCCTGGAACAGTCCTCTCGCACAAGCACAATGTTTTATGCAACACGGAAGAGGAAGTCTCCTGTATCCCAAGCTGCCTTTGTAGTTACTATGTAGCCAACGATGACTTTAAACTTGTAAGTGAGCCCTAAGAACCATGGTGTTACCAGGCGGACTATAAGATGCATTTTCTGCTCCCTGTATGGGGTTTTTCTGGGGCTTCCCTACTCAGTATTTAATCTTCACCTTAGAGGTAAAATGCACCTCTATCTACAGCACAATCCATTCAATAGTTTCTTGAGATGATTAACCTAAATTCCAGGAAATACTGCATGATATTACATGATATGTTCTCTAAAAAGAGTTTAAATATTGTTAATGAAGATACAATTATCAATGTTCGAGTTTTCACACTGATTAAATCTTGGCTCTATGAAAGAAAGCCAGGGACAGTGTAATGGAAGCAAACACGGGCTTCAAAGCACAGAGGTGTAAGTGCCCTCTCTTTCCTCGGAGCTGGCAGAGGGGAGACTCTAGCTCTCTCTGTCCACAGCTTCTTGAATCCTTGGCATACAAAGGGACCAATCTGAAAAGGCCCAATGTGGTTTGCTCCCCCTTCCAGCTCTGCTCTCAGAGCCGGCCAGGTATTTCAAACGCTTCCTCCTCGTGGCAATAATTAAACATCTGGTAATAGGGCCTGCGTGAGCCTGCGGAGCTTGCTGGGACTGCCCTTCTCATTAATTATGAGCATGCTGGGAACTAAGAGGACTTGGTTATGAATCAACTCGGGGCCACAGGAGGGGTCCCCCACAGCTATCCATAGCTGCCTTGTTAGCAAGCTCAGACCAGGGAACAGACACTGCATCAGATTGGGCAAAAAAACACCCAGCAAAGGCATGCATGTCAGCTCTGGGGGGACACAGCATGAGAGGCAACCTTTATGAAACATTCAAAACCGTGCCTTGAGTGCAGGGCGGCCAAGCTGTCGCCTTTCTGATATTTCACTCTGTATGGAATTATGTCTGGGTGCAAACCTTGACTCTAACCTTTGCACACAGTGCCCAGGTCTGGCAGGGCCATGGCAAGAACACAAACAAAACGAAAGAAAAAAAAAAGTGGGTGCTTTCAAAGACCATTTCATGTTTCCCCCTAAGTTTCAAGGTGAAAGAGACGGAAAAGCAGGAATTCAAAGAGATGCTTGCAGGAGTCTGAATCCACCTGCTGATAAAAGAATCTTTGTCAAAATAAAAACTCCCACTTTCTGTCCTTAAATTAACTGATAACTATTCCAGCTGCCACCACCAGAACGTGAAATTGCTAATTAACACATCCCATCTACCCCTCCTTTTTTTTTTTTTTCACCTTCCTTCAACTTTCCTGGACATCAACACAACAACAACACCACAACTCAGCCGCCTCCACTTTTTAAGAAAATTCTTTAGATTTTATATTCTTTGGTACAAAGATGTAAAAACACATGCAGGTGTTTATCAAAGCCTAGAGATGTGTCACATGACCGTATTAGCCAGAGACCGTCTTTTAATGTCACCTTCTGACCTAATTTGCTTAACCCCGGATATCACTTGATATACATTAGTACAGGAGGGTCTACCAGAGAGAAAACACAGCCCCCACACAGAAAGCTTAAGGTGAGTGGACCGTGGAGGGGCCAGCCCTGGAGTGGAAGGAAACTGATGGAGGGAGGCTGAGCCAGCCAAACCCAACAACAGACAGAAGGGGCTCCTGGCAGGTGGGACTCAGGGCCCAGGAACGGGATACGTGATCCATTTATCAAAAGCACTTGGTAGGAGGGACCAGGACAAACAGGCTGGTCCTAGACAGATAGACAGTCCTCAAACGGCCAAGGGAAGCTGCCAGGAAACACAAAAAGAAAGCAGTTGTGAATTGCAAGGAGAGGTACTTGCTGGCCATTGCTGGACTATGCTGGCTGCTAGGCAAACTGATCAGAGACTCAAGGCCCAGCCCCATGCCGCCACCAGGCTCCCTCTACCCAGGGAGCTGGCACCTCACACCACAAAGTGCTGAATCAAGAAGTGATCTTTATCTTGCTTCATGAATCCCGGTCCATGAACCTCTGTAAAATGAAGATTATCAGAAGCTATTCAGCCAGACATGGGCTCCGGGTCAGTCAGAACGCAATGATTACATCAGTCAATGCTACTGTTATGTTTAAAATAGAAATGGATATTCCTAAGTATTTGCTAATTTCTACAATTTGACTGCTTAGAATTTACCCACAAATCCCACTTGTTCATAAAAATTAATGCGATGTAAGAACACACAACAGCATTGGCTTGGCAGATGACGAGAAGCTGGTCCCCAAAACAGACAGACAGCACCCAGCAAGGAACGGGGACTCCTGCCAAACAAGCATCACCACCAGCACAGCTGGATGCAGAGCGAGCCCAGCTGGCCCTCGCTGAGCTGTTTCCACGAGGTGGGGGTGGGATAGGGAGGTGGGGGGATGTGGGCAGATCCTGACACAGCCAGCCCTGGGGTTCCTTCCAGTGCTTAAAATTATTACTATGACCATGAAGCTTCTTTTCGGCTTTTATGATATAATTCTGTGGGGCTGCATAAAAGCAGAGTCATTCAATGAGTCTATGTGTTATCTCCCACCCAGCTGCAACATCTACGAATACTCTGCCAATCTTGACCAATCCCCTTTCAGTGGGTGGCCGGGGAAGGAAAAGTTACTGTGCTACAGGGCTGAGCAGCCATGTCAATAACTGCCTGTAACACGAGACGAGATGATGAAGAATTAACACTAAGACCAAGACTTCATAGTTTCGGATTGAGGTGGGCAGTGGAGGCATTTGTTTCTGAGGCGGTGTCTCACATGTCCCATGCTGGCCTCAAACTCACTGTGCAGTGGAAGATGACCTTGGATTGCCGATGCCCCTGTGTCCGCCAAGACCTAGAATTACAAGCCTGCACCATCACATCCAGTTTGTAAGATGCTGGAGACCGAATCCAGGTTGTATGTGGATCCTAACCAAGGAGATCATAGTTCAAATGAATAAAGTTACATTATTAATTCTTTCCTCCAAGTCTGTATCACATTTTATACCCCATTTCAGTCAGTTCACAGTTTGTCTTTTGTTGTTGTTTTCAGGGTTGTTGCTGTTGTTTTGGGGTTTGGGGTTTTTGGGGGGGGGCGGTTTGAGACAGGGTTTCTCTGTGTAGCCTTGCCTGTCCTGGACTCACTTTGTAGACCAGGCTGACCTCAAACTCACAGAGATCTGCCTGCCTCTGCCTCCTGAGTGCTGGGATTAAAGGTGTGCGCCACCACGCCTGGCCCAGTTAACAGTTTTATATGACCCCCTCACCCCTACCTAGGTTGCTCCCATGATGATTAAAAGCTAGAAATTTCTCAACAAGGAATGTTTAATTTTAGAGCAAAGAGTATCTGCCATAAAGCAATTGGAGGGAAGCAAATATTTCAGGTTTGGGATTTGTGACTTAAACTATCCTGGGTACTGTTGATAAATGTACATTTTTACCTAGTTGCCTAAATATTTAAAAAGTTAGACGATACCCTTGAATACAAACTTAGAAACCAACATCAAAACTGGGGTTTTGCTAAGGAAGCAAAAACTCCAAGTACAACACCTGAATAAGGAGAAATTAGGATTCTTATTATGCTAACAACGCAATGTGGTCACAAGACTCATCAAGAGCACATGCTCCTGTAAGTCAGGGAAACACCACCTGCCAACACCACCTTTTCTTTTAGGGCCAGGAAGTAATTCTGCCAGAGAGGAAAAGCCACACTTACATGGTCTATTTAACAGTCTAAGTCATTGTTTACATTTCACAAATGGAAAAAGACAGAAAGAATCACTGTTGCCTTATGAAAAAACAAAAACAAAAACAAAAGCCCACTTGCATGCATTCCTATTAAGCAGCCAGCTAATAGACACTTAGCCAGAACATGCACAAATTCTAGTGTCCTGTGACAAAAAGGTGCGGTCTTTTGCATATCTATTTATCTGCATTTTCATCCACTACAAGTGGCAGTGTCCACAGTGGAGATAAAGACTCATAGAAACACAACTGTGGGAGCTTGAAGGGCGGCTCAGCTGCTAAGCACTGGCAGCTCTTTTAAAGGGGCAGGCTTTACTTCCCAGCCACCCACAAAGCAGCTGGATCATTTGTAACCCCAGTTCCAGTTTCCCACAGCCTCGGAGGGTGCTGAGCACCTGTAGCACATGGGCTCGCATGCACACATACACACAGATCTGAAAAATATAACTATGTATACAAAGCTAAAGCCAACCCACTGTAAGACCACACACTCGAGTGTGCTATCTTCATATATTCCGTGTATACTCACATAGAATAGCAATTGATTAACTACAAAAACCCAAGACTCCTTTGTGTTGGGACAAAGGGACTTGAAAGTAAGTGAGCTAAAGAGAGGGCTCAGTGGTTAAGAGCACTGGCTGCTCTTCCCGGGGCCTCTAAGGTTCGTTCAGTTCCCAGCACCCAGACGGTGGTGCACAGCCATGCTGAGTTCTAGTTGCAGAGGATCAAGTGCCCTCTTCTGACCTCCACAGGCACAAACCATAAAACACATATGTGCAAGCAAGCTGAATACTCATGCACAGAAAATAAATACGAAATAAAAAACCATTTCCAGATTTTGCTGAGAACTTTGATCACACATCCTATGAAATAAGCCTGTTCACCCAGCAAACTGTCCCCATCTGATTTTCAGGCTCTCATGGGGTTTTCGAGTTGGTGAGGTCCACTTCTGTTGGGGTAAATATAGGAGGTCTCACCCTAAAGCCCAGAATGGCCTTGAACACTCAGCAGAAAGCTGGGATTACAGACTGGTGCCACCAGAAGCCAGCTTTCCCATTAAATACATGATCTCAATTTTCTTGACGAGCCTGAGGGACTATTACACTCTTGTAACCTCCTTTCCCCAGGAATGTATATAAAATCATTCCAGGCTCAGCATTTCCATAAGCCACAAGGCTGGCTCCTAGCAGAAAAGCCATGCCCTGTAAGGGATGGGGTGGGGGTGGGGGCCACTTCATGCTTAAGAACAAAAGAACCTGCCTTTCTTCTTTGTCACTGTTATTTACGGTCATAAACAAAATACCTTACACCTTCACGGGTGAGTGTCTCCCTCATGCAACCTTCTGAAAGCCACATGTCATTTTTAAGATGAAAATTAACACCATCTTGCTAATAGGTCAGAACTTATTCACTCACAAGAGTGCTTTAGGAGAGCAGGAGAACACAGCGGCCGCCGCCCTCGTTACCCCTGGCATGAGCAATGGCGAGGCTTAGGGCAGGGAGTGAGCGAGGCGTGCACAGCGCAGGTCTGCTAACAAACCGGATTCTGACGGGACTGGAGGCTGACACCCGACTGCCACAAAGCAGCTATGGACTCCTCTCCAAACCACTCATGCGCTGAGACCGAAGCGCTCGGGCGTCCAACACCAGCCCTCAGCCTGCATACACAGAGTCATGCGGCTTCTCCAGAGAAGAAAACCTCATTCAGTGGAAATCCTCAGAGAGGCTGCAAGGCTGTGCCTTCATCTCCTCGCTCCTGTCACAGCCTAGGTACTCGGGGAAGAAGGTCTCATTCTTTAATAGGTAACAGGTTTTTACACTGGCTGAAACAAAATATCACCAGTAGAAATAAATCAGAACTGCTAAAAAAATATATATATATTTAACCGCAAAACATCCGCTATTGTGATTTCTGCTGAGATTTATAAAATTATTGTTTATAAAATATTTAGGACATTTTTATATATAATCTATTGATAAAACAGCTAGAAGGCTGAGGCTGAGTTCAGCTGGTGGAGTGCTCATCTGGCATACAAAAAGCTACATAAACCACACCCCAAGATCCCAGAGCTTGGGAGGTGCAGGCAGGGGGATTAGAAGTTGAAGGCCATCCTCAAATTTACATACAGCTTGAGGTCAGCCTGAGTTACATGAGATTGTTTCTCAAAAACAAAAACAAAGCAAATAGGGTTCAGAATGTCTCTGACTTACTTCCAGGATACAGCTGGGCTCTGGCGGACAGGGAAGGAGGGTGGGGGGGGGGGCAGGAAGGAGAAACTGAAGATACTCAAGACTGAGCAGAACACAGATGTCAATGGCTTGGGGAATGCTGAGAAGTTGACCCCCAAAACAGACAGACAGCACCCAGCCAGAGGCTCGTGCCCAGGAAAGCTTCAGCGCCAGCCGAGATCTACACAGTCAGGACACAGATAGTAAAATGACAAGAACAAACAGGCACGCCCACTTCCTGTTGTTCTTTATTCGGTGTGTAGAAAGTAGAGAGAATAAGCCACACTGCCAGGACGAGATGGGACGTCTATGAAAGTGAGCACACGAGCTTACTTTAGCCCAGTGACTCTCTTGCATGTAGAAGTTACCTGGTCCTTTTGCAGGACATTTCGGTTACATAAATATAACCACTGAAGTCCTGCTTAGGGGACTACACTCGAGAAACTAGGATCTTCTGGCGACCTGACGTGTTACTTGTGACACAGTCCTGACACTTGTGTCAGAAGTGATTAGACAGATAACACACATCCACACAGAAACAGAGAACAGAAAACAGCAGCAAGACACCAGTGAGACTTTGAAAAAGGCTGAGGTGTTCAAATTATGAAGCCTTTTCCAGAAAATGCTAAGGAATAAACAAACAGAAGAAATGAGGTGTTTTTCAATTCTCAAGGAAGTTTGAAGGGGTCAGAAAGTTGTGTACCAACCTGCCTTTTGATGACTCTTGAAGTGGCTCTTTTGAGGTTCAAAGACCTTGACAGCCGCAGGGCCTTCACCGAGTCCTTCCTGGAGGCTCCAGAGAAGGAGAAATACTTCCCCGTGCGACTCTTCCGGACTTGGCTTGCCATTTCTAGCCATCAGAGGGGTGAGAAAAGCCAAGATGCCCCCAGACTGCAAGTCTAACTATAGAACGAAATGGTTCCTCGGTGTCATCAGAGCCCAGACATCCAGTCTACAATCTCCTGGTTGCCCAGGAAGGAACGGCAGAGGGTGGAGAGAGACTCCAGCTGACCCATAAAGATCAGTCCTCCCTGGAATCTGGCCGAGACTACACAGGGCAATGTGGACCTCAGATCACCCAGGGACAGGCCCCAAAGCACCAAATTAAAACACCCTTCACCAGTTAAACAGGCTTGGTAGTTGGTCAAGACTAAAACTGGGTGTAGCAACACACCCTGGCAGTGGCTGGGTATGAGCAAACCCATCGGAGTCGAGGAAGTGTTAACTCACTCTTCAACAAGACAGCAGGGGCTCCAGACAGGATACCAGCATAGCTGCCCGGCCCCCTCCTCCCGCCCATGCAGGGCCTCTCCACAGGACTGCTGGGTTTCCGTTGTCCTCCTCCAGCGCGTGGGAAGTGGACAGTCAGGTGCCCAAGTGCATATGCAGTATAAGGAGAACTCAGAAGGAAGGATGCATAACCACATCTGCACTCTGGCTCTAGGACACTCTTCCTCAGATGCCTTTGGAGAAAACAAACAGAGCCACCCCTCCAAAGGGGTCATCCGAGGGAGATATGAGGCCTAAGGGGATGCTCTGCAGTGCGGGAGAGCTCTTGACTAGTCACACCAGGTCTGAGGTCCATTCCCAGGGTTTCCAGGAGGAGGGTGGGGGGTAGAAAGCAGAGATGTAAGTCTTTGTAAAATAATGAATTCTCTGAAGATTTACAATAAAAATGGTGATTATACCAAGATACCAATGGTGATATATATATACACATATATATGTGTTTGTGTACATGTACATGTATGTATGTATGTACGTATGTATGTATGTATGTATGTATGTATGTATGTGTGTGTGTATGTGTGTATGTATGTGTGTGTGTATGTATGCATGCATGTATGTGTGTGTATGTATGTGTGTGTGTATGTATGTGTGTACATATAACTTGAGAGCTGGAGAGATGGCTCTGAAGTTAGGAGCACCTTGCTGCTGCTGCAGAAGAACCGAGTTCAGCCCCTAACACCCATATGATGGCTCACGACCATCTGTAACTGCAGCTTCAAGGAATCTGATGCCCACTGCTGATCGCCTTGAAGGCCAGACATGCATGTAAGTACAGTTACACACATGAAGGAAAACCTGTCACATAAAATAAATCTAAAAGTTAAAAAAGAAAATAACAAAACTCAAGGGCTTTGGGAGAGATGGCTCAGTGGGCAAAGCGCTTGCTCTGCGGGTGTGAGGATCTGAGTTCGAATCCCTAGGACACACGTATAGGCAGGTATGCAATTCCGACGCTCCTATGGTGGGTGACATGGGACGCTGAAGCTCACAGGCCACCGGCCTGCTGGGTGCAAACATGACTACTATCTCTATGAAGATAGAAGGTGAGGCCTCCGCACATGTACCAAGGCGCGCAGTCTCCTGCTCCCGTGTGTTTAGCATAAACAAATCATTCAAAGACGCTTATTAATTAATTTTTAAGACCAAGGCTTTAGGGCATACTCAAGCCTAACACAAGGGTTGAGAAACATGCATTTGAGGTACAAAAGATGGCTTGGCGGGTAAAGGCATTTGCCAATGGCCTGGGTCCAATCTCTAGAATTGCGTGGTGAAAAGAACCAACTCCTGCAAGCTGTCCTCAGACCTCCACACACAGGCCCACAGCAGCTGTGCATGAAGAAGAAACTAACAATGAGTGACTTGTACCCTTGTCTGTTTTTTTGGGCGAGGGAATATTTGGGGGTGGGAGAAGTTAAAGCGTTTAACAGCGCAATCTTTAGTTTTCCAAATACTTAAAAAATATCAACACACACAGTGATGCTACACTGGGAACTGCCAAAGTCGAAAGCTGCAGAAAGCTGGATGCTTTGTCCAGCAGCTACGGATGAATTCCACTGTTAGTCCAGTCCTCACGAAACTGATAGAAAAGTAAAAACAGGCAAAGGAAACTCAACCACCTAAAAAACAAATGCCCAGAACAGCTTGGGTAACGATTGCTTTTAAGCCCTTCGGGGTTGAAGGAATGACACCACTGGCTAGCAGTGCTGGTGACTAACTGCCAACAGTGCCTGCAATTAACCTTTCCCAGGACTAACCACAGTCTAAAGCCATTATGTCAGTTCTTAGATTTAACCATTGCCCCCACTTACAGATAGGAAAGCTGAGGCTAAATAACCTTCCCGGGCTCGTACGGCAAAGCCACGGGCAGGAGGAATAGGGCAGGCGGGCCATGTTGCTCCAGGCTCCACAATACACGATGCCTCTGGTATATAAAGCAACACAAGAAGAGCTCAGTCGTAAGCTGGCGGTGACTGGCACAGCTGGAAGAGTGACTGTCCACATCCCTCCTGCCTGACGAGGTAGCGCTGGACAGCACAGCACCTCCACAGTTTTCCCTGAGACTGCTGAGGACAGGCTTACACCAACCAGTGTGTCCACTCACAGAGGCCATGCTTGTTCTGAGGGACATGGCCCCTTTTCACAACACCTGTGCTTCTACCATGCACTTGAAATGCTGTACCCAAGCCAGGATGGTGAAGATATTCAAGTGCTAGGGAATATGACTTTGATTTAATTAGCTGCCCACTTAGTTCCCTACTGATGGCTAAGTTAAATGTTCCCTTCCTCAGAGCCTCACTAAAATAAGCCCATTAGGAGGAAATTAATCGAGACATTTACTTACTGAATTTTTATCAAACTTTTTAATCTTCATTCCCCCACGCTAAGTCATACAAGAGCTGAAACCACAAAAGATTTTTCTATCCAAAGCTATATTAGATATACTTAATGCTTTCTTCCTAATGGAACTAAGCAGACGTACAATTGTCAAGGAAAAAAAATTAAAGTTGGTAGTTTAAAGACGGCCCCCAATATTTCTTACATCCTGCTCTCAGAAAACATCAACACTTTGTGCTAAACATTCTAATGTTTCCCAGCAACTGTAATTATTTCTGCTAAAACTAAACCACGTTAAGGCTAGAGACATGGTTTAGCAATTAACAACAGCACTGGCTACTCTTGTCGAGGACCTGGGTCTGGTCACCAGCATGCACAGGGACTCACAGCTTTCTTTACAAGTTCTGGAATATCCCATGTCCTCCTCTGGCTTCGCCAGGCACCAGAAACACACGTGGTGAACACACATACATGCAGGCGAAATGCACACATGGATAAGAGAGATCTTTTTTAAGCCACCTAAAAAATAGACTATAGTCTTGAGGTGATTTTCATGAGGCCACCTCTGTCACACATGCACCTGGGCTTGGGGTTGGTGGGGAGGGGTCTCACACTTCACCATGCCAACAGAGTCCCATCTGTGGGTACTTCCTGCTTCACACTGGCCATCTGGCTACTTAGAGGCGCTCCAGTCTTGACCACACCCCCACCCGGGCACCTTCACTCTCTGGCCCCCATCAGCCTCTTGCCTCCTGCGAAAACCTCCTGCCAACCGGGCAGAACTCTGCTGTCATTCTTCATACCCAAGGAAGGCTGTTTCTCAAGTACAAATCTGATCACCCCCAAATCCCCTCCATTTTCAGTTACCACTCTAAAACCAACAAAATAAAGGATCCACTGGATAGATAGCAGAGCTCATCAACTGATTTCCAGACGGGTGCCAGTTCACAGACCAAGAACCCCTCTAATAAAGGGGAGGCCAGCCAGATCCCCCTGAGGAAATACCCTATTACAATACCAAGGACTTTTGATGCTAGCTTTGCATCCATCTTTCTTTGAAGGGACCTACAACCTTCCATTAGGGTAACTGTACTTTGGAGAGAAAGAAATAATCAGACTTGCGAGGGCCTGTTGAACCACTAGCCCTAAGCTGGCGCTGATACTAGGAGACACCCAAAGCACTGGAGGAGAGGTTTGCGGAGATCAGGTGGTCAATAGAGCTTTGACCGAAGTCTACGTCACAGTGGGCCCAGTAAGTCCCAAACCCATCCTGTGGTTATTTCCCCAGGTCCAGAGCATAAAATTGAGATAGTTACACTTAGAAGTTGACAGTTCCCACACTGGTTCCCTGACCTGTGGAAAGGTCAAAGGGATGCCACTGGAGCTGCCTCTACGCCAAAACAGTGTCAAGACCTTGGAAGGACTGCAGAAATTATGTCAACACCAAGGACTTCAATTATGTAGGAGTGGAGAGGCTCACCACATCTCCCGTAAACGCCCCCATGTGGCCCCTGCAGAAGACACATGGATCATGGAGAGCGACAGGTGACTGTTGAAACCTTAACCATGTAGTGACCTCAGCTGCAGCAGCTGAGCCTGGTGTCCTCACTTGAGCAGAGAACTTGACATATAGCTACTGATCTAGAAAATGTTTTTTTCTTGATATCTATCGACTGGGACCACCAAAAGCAATTTGCCTTTAGCTGGCAAAGGCCAGCAGTATACCCTAACCGTTTTACATCAAGGGCAAATTAATTACTCAGCAGTACATCTTAACTTAGTTTCAAGGGTTTTGTCACCAATGTTGTTGAATTTTGGTGTTTTTTTTTTTTGTTTTGTTTTGTTTTTGTTTTTTTAATGTGTATGAGTGTTTCCCTGGATGGATGGATGGATGGATGGATGGATGGATGGATGTGTACAAGGAGGCCAGGACAACGGGACCCCCAGAACTGGAGTTAAGATGATTGTGAGTTGTTATGTGGGTGTTGGGAAACCAGTGCTCTTAGCCACTGAGCCTTCTGCCCAGCTCTAGTTTGAAGGGATCCTGACCTTCAGTCTCTTCCACAAAACATACTGGTGCACTATATTGGTGGCATTATGTTGAGTGAGCCAGGTGGGCATGAGGCAGGGACCACTTTCAACTTGTTGGTCATAAAAATGTGTAATAGGAAGGGAGAGAAGTCTAACCAGAATCCAGGGCTTTCTGTCTTCCAGGGATGTGGGCATGCGGAAACAGTACTGACGTGAGGGGTAAGTCCCTGGACCATCTGTCTTCCAGGGATGTGGGCCATGCAGAGACAGTCCTAATGTGAGGAGTAAGTCCCTGGACCATCTGTCTTCCAGGGATGTAGGCATGTGGAGATAGTCCTAACACGAGGGGTAAGTCCCTGGGCCATCTGTCTTCCAGGGATGTGGGCATGCGGAGATAGTCCTAACATGAGGGGTAAGTCCCTGGGCCATCTGTCTTCCAGGGATGTGGGCATGCAGAGATAGTCCTAACGTGAGGGGTAAGTCCCTGGACCCTCTCACCACTAAGAAAGTAGAGCGAGTTTAGTGGGCCTGTTTGGATTCTGAAAGTAGCAAATTCTTCACTTGGGTGTGGCTCCTCCAACCCATATACCAAGTGACTCATAAACCTGCTGGCTTTGAGTAGGCTCAGGGTATCAACAAGTCCAGGCAGCTGTGCAGGCTCGTCCACCATTTGGACCTCATGGTCCAGTAGCTCCAATGGCACCTGACTGGCAGAGAGGGTTGCTGTTTGGAGTCTCAACAAAGCCCCTCTAGGTGAATCAGAGACACTTGGGATTGTATAACAAGGTTCTACCACGATCTACAAACAAGTATTCTCTGCTGGATATACAGCTCTTGGCCTGCCATTGGTCCTTAGCAGAAACTGAGCGTTTGACAACGAGCCACCAAATTGCTATGCAACCTGAACTGCCCATCATGAATTAGGTGTGATTTGATCCACCGACTTATAAAGATAGATCTGCAAAGAGGCAATCCATCAAATGAAGGGTATGTGGGTGTGAGACAGTGCCCACAAACAGCGCTGAGGGTACAAAGAAAAAAAAGTTGTCCCTATGCCTATGGCTCCTACCCCTCCTACACCACTCCAAGCACGTGCAGCCTCGTGCAGTGTGGTATGCCCCGAGCCTGCTTGGCTAAGGAAGAAACAGCTAGGGTATGGCTTACGCACTACGCAGACACAATGAAGATACACAGAGCTACAGACAACTACTGCCTCTTTCTGGGACAACCCTGAAGAACATCCACGGAGAGAAATCTTCACAGTGGCAGAATGCCAGGCGGGACACATGGTCACACATTTTGCAAGACATGTAATTAAATTCTGGATCATGGGCTGTAGCCAGGTGCCTTGCAGGATGGTCAGTGACTTGGAAGAACACTGACTGGTAAGAAAGACCTATGGGGAAGATGAATGGGGGGGGGGGCAGAACTGTCTGGAAAAGACAAACGGTGTGAAGACACGCGTGCCCCATGGGAAGGCTCATCAGAAGGTGACTTTCATAGAGAAGGTGCTTAGTAACAAGCCGTGGGCACTTGACCTATTCCCACAGTCACTCCTGCCATCGCCCAACGGAACCACGGACAGGGCAGCCATGATGGCAGAGACGGAGGCTGTGTGCGGGCTCAGCGACATGGACTTGGACTTGCCAAAGATGACCTGGCTAGAGCTCCTGCTGAGTGCCGGACCTGCCAGCAGCAGGGACCAAAACCAAGCTTCTAATATGGCACCACTCTGAGGGGTGACCAGCTAGCAACTCGGTGTCAAGGTTGACTATACTACACCATTTCCGTCACTAAGAAAAAGAGCACTTTGTCCAGAATACAAACGTGTTCTGGCTATGGATTTGCCTTTCACACACAAAATGCTTCTGCCAAAAACGACTATCTGTGGACTTACATGATGCCATATCTACTCGTCACAGTATTCCACACAGTATTGCTTCTCACCAAAAACTCACTTCATAGGCAAAGAAGTGTTGCAGTGCCCCATGGTAACAACATTCACTGGTTTTACCATGTTCTTCGCTACCCTGAAGGAGATGACCTGATAGAACAGTGAAATGCCCTTTATAAAGTCACACTCATGGCATGAAAGGATTAGGTGTCAATAGCCTGGGGGGCTGGTACAGGTCTTTCCAAAAGGTGCTATCTGCCTTGAATCAGTGGCCGAGGCATGGTACTGTCTCTCCTATGGCCAGGATTCACTAGTTCAGGAATCGGAATTGGAGATGGTGCACGCAAGATCGCCCATAGTGACCTGCTTCAAAAAAAAAAAAAAAAAAAAGGCTTGCTGTTCAGTGACTTTTTAAGAATCCAGTGGTCTCGGAACTTTGTTTTCCGTGTGTGGGGCGATTCCGCTGGGGGCACAATAACCACTCCACTGAACCGGAAGGTCAGCCGTTCCCCCTCTCCACGTTGGGCTTCTGGTGCCCTTAAACCAAGAGAGCTAAGAGAAAAGTAACTGTGAGGAGAGGTGATTGATCCATGTGACTGAGAGGAAACTGGATCGCTCCTCCACAACCGAGGTAAGAAAGCCCAGGTCTGGCGTGCAGCAGACCCCCGGGGGCATCTCTTGGTGCCACCGTGTCCTGTCATTGACGTCAATGGGAAGCTACCACAGCCTAATCCAGGCAGAATGACAAAGGGCACTTAAGGAATGAAAATACAGGTCACCTTTGCGAGAACAGAGCCATGACCGGCTGAGGTTCTTGCAGAGAGTGGGGGAAACACAGAGTGGGTAGTAGAGGAAGGCGGTTATAAATACCAGACAAGGCCATACAGCCAGCGGCAGAAATAAGGAATGTAACTAAGGTGTTTCTCTCCCATATACTCTGCTGATAGATAGATAGACAGGCAGACAGTGTTACAGTAAATTGTATACGTTCGGCCTACGAAGCCAATAACTGACAGAGAGAGACTGAAACATACTTTAAAGCTGCAAGCACTAAGCCAGGCAGAATCTAAACTGATACAAATCTACTCGAAAAGTAACATAAACTACTCTAAACCCCAAAACATACATTTCTCCCAAGCACTTGCCACTATGATCCTCGGAGACTTCTCTCTCCTTCCCTGTCAACTGCCAACCATCCCTCTTTCCTCTCAACTGGCAATCTTGGCTCTGCCCACTCTCCTGGAAGTCCCGCCTTCCACTTCATGTTCTTCTGCCCAGCTGATTGGCTAAACAGCACTTTATTGACAGTTGTTACATCCACTCAAGACATTCCTCCACAAGACAGATAAAGTACGTGCATATATAGACATAAACTGTGTGCAGATTTTTGTATTTTCTGTCCTGTTTCTTAACATCAGTTGAGATAGTGTCACAGTGGTTAAGTGTTGGGACTCTGAAAACTATCGTATTTAAAGTTGTGAGACACTAAAAGACTCAGCATTCCTCAAGGGTGTTGCCACCTACTCAAAACACATAGTGCATTTGTGGTTGTATGCAAGATCATTGTAGGTGGAATTCTGACTTTATTATTGTTTTCATTTGGAAATTAAGCATGACATAAGGAAATATGATTGGGTGTCAAGTTGACAAGGAGTAGACTTTTGGTGGCTACTCTCGGTTGCCAACTTGACTGGATAAAAATGACACTGGACACTCCAGGAAGGGAGTTTCTTAATGAGGTTATTTCAAACAGGAAGATGTCCTAAATGTGGGCAGAACCTTCTCATGACAGCTCATATAAAAGATCATGCAGAAAGGAAACCTTGCTTTTGGCATGCTAGCCTCACTCTTGCTGGCAAGTTCATCTGTTCTTTTGCCACTAAAGCCAGCTTCTTCAGGTTTCTAATGCAGACTGAAGATAAGCAACTCTCTGGGAATCATCCAGACCTTCGGTGCCAAATTGGAACTGCTGAGACACCCAGCCCTGTGAACAGAGCAACTACTGGATTCTCAGCTTCGCCAGTGTGAGACAGACCCTGTTGGGCTACCTGACGTGCATCATGTAAGGCATGCTGATAAATCCTCTTCACAACACACACACACACACACACACACCACATACACACACACAGAGACACACACACCACACACACCACATACACACACAGAGAAACACATACACACCACATACACACACACAGAGACACACACACCACACACACACACCACACACACACCACATACACACAGAGAAACACATACACACCACATACACACACACAGAGACACACATACCACACACACACCACATACACACACATACACACACACACACACTCACACACACATACACACACACGTTCATTTCTGATCATGGTGGTCCTAGTGAAGCGATTCTAGAGAGGCAAAATTGTGAGGACGGATTTCTCCAGTGGGCATGGTGGTGTCTGAAGCTGGCTCTCCAACTCTATGAAACCTACAGTTACTAAAGAGTCCTCTGGTAGCATGGAGTGCTGTGAAAGTCCATGGTATGACCTAAATAATAGTGCAAGATGAATGCACTTGATTTTGCAGAGTCACCTCTTGTGAGGAGCAAGGAAATTAGTGACTATACATAAAGAAAATAATGATGCTGGCTTGCTACGTCCAGCATCTTTGAATAAAGTATCAAAGGGAAAGTATGAGCTCAGTAATGAAGTCAACTGGATCCAGATTCCCATAAATAGCTAAAGGTTTCTAAGTGTGTGCTGGTGGCCAGGGAGCACAAGCCACTCAAAATCAAGCCCGCGTCCTCACTGTACAACTGGCCGACTTCTAAGGCCATTAAGTCCCCGACTCAAAGGGTGTTGGTAGACAAAGCAAAGGCACTAATTAGAAAACACTAGGACCCTGTAACACAGGCTGGAGATGTGCAAGGTCTCTTAGAGACTCAACCCTCAGATTCTGAAGCTTGTTCTGCCTGAAGAAGTGGTCCTGCCCACCCTTGGCCGTGTACGCACCCGTGCCACACCGCGCTCACTGAATACTGCCCTCTGTGGTCTTGCCGGGGGTGTGGGGTGGGGTGGCGGGATTAGTACTTTGAAACAGGATCCCATATACTCTGTTGCTCATCTCAAATGTGTTACGCAACCAAGGATGATCCTGAACATCTGATCCTCCCAATGCTGGGATTACAGATGGCACCACCGCATCTAACTTATGGGGTGCTGGGGACAGAACTCAGAGCTCTGAGCCTGCTAAGCAAGCATCCTGAGCCACATCCTTAGCCCAGAGCTGCAAATGAGAGTTTTTAGCTACAACCTTTAATGAGCCCTTCAACCTGAGAAGCCAAAAATCAATTATTTCTCAGCAAAGAAAACAGTGATTTAAAAGTTATTTTTTGCCAGGCATGGTGACACATGCCTTTATTCCCAGCACTCAGGAGGCAGAGGCAGGCGGATTGCTGTGAGTTCGAGGCCAGCCTGGTCTACAAAGTGAGTCTAGCACAGCTGAGGCTACACAGAAAAACCTTGCCTCAAAAAAAAAAAAAAAAAAAAAAAAAAAAAAAAAAAAAAAAAAAAAAATATATATATATATATATATATATATATATATATATATATATATATAAAAAGTTATTTCCCACTTGGGCATGTTGTATTCTTTATCATTCTACTTAGAAGTTTATTCCAAGAATTATGGTCTGAAACTACAAACAAGTATACATACTAAAACTTCAAACTTTTTCTAGCACTAAAGAATGTATGGATTTACTATCAACTGATTTATGCAAGATTACAAAGCCAAATGTGTGGTTTCCTAATCGTATGATTTGGGTATGGAAAGCCTCCAGCGATCAGATCTCGTGTGCCTTGCTCCTGGTTCTACACCATTACACACTGCAGTGTGCACGGCTTCCAGGTGGTGAATGACAAATCGCCCCTAAGAAACCCTCTCTTAACCTAGTGGAGTTTCATTACAATCTGCCCAGAAGATGCAGAGCACACAGTATGGATAGCAGAAAAAGAAGATCAGGAAAATAAGAGAGAAAAAACAAAACAAAACAAAACGATAGAACAGTCAGTGCAGCAGTGGCTTTCTGGCACTGTGGTTGGAGAGAGCACCCTGAATTCTTCAGGTCCCCAAAGTCGCTCTCAGCTTCAGACCTGAGCAAACAAGCCAACCACAGCTTCAGCTCCCCTGACAGTGCTCTCAGGAGATCACCTGACAGTCTCCCCTGCTAAGGGAGAACTCCAAATGCGAGGAATGATGCCCGAGGAAACCATCACCAAGTCACAGACACGCTGGAAGACTTGGATGTTTTGACACAATTTGTTCCTGGTCCTGGGTAGCCACAAAAGACAAACCCCATGGTCACAGTGGCTGCAAAGTCAGTGTCCTTGAATTTCTCAGGATTTGTAATGGCATTTTTGCTTTTCTTTGAATTTCAAGAAAATATGTATGGTTTTCTGTCCGATCCAGAGCAGGGATGACATCAACATGGATTTGAGCAAGAGTCGCCAGCTGTGCTCACTACCTGAGCCCAGGCTAACGTGGCAAGGCAGAACCCCAGTCAGTGTCCTCTGGCCTCCTAAAGCAGCCTGGCTGGCCTGATGCCCTGTGTGAACACCAGAGAGCGATGAGGGCATGCGGCCATCTCCAGCTACCTCTGCACAGCTGTGGCAATACAACTCAGTCTGTGGCTATGAGCCTTTGTGCAATTCCTGCTCAAGCCAAACACAACTGGAGGTGTGGGCAAGAAGCTCTTTATGAATAAAAATAAAAATAAAAATAATCTACTGACTTCTATATGCAGAGCCAAACGCCCAGCCACACGTTTCTATCACGCTAGGAGACACTTTCCTCCCCTTCCTTCCAGCCAGTCAGCGGGGCATGAGTAATCTGGCAGGTGCTGCTACGGCTGCAACGTAAAGGTGGGAGGCATGAACGTGCGAGGCTGCCTTCAAGCAGGTAGTGAAGAAACACAGACCAGAGGCAGCGGGGAGCCAGCAGCACCTGTCAGGTCCGCAGCTCACATAGGCCAGACTTCACAATGGCCTATGCGACCCTAGGATCCCTGACAAGATGAGAAACAAGATCTTCATCGTGATGGGACCTGTGCTGTCAAGGAAGAGGCTGTGTTTGGCAACAGGTGAAAAGGAAAGTGTCAAAGACCATGTCCTTGTATTTCCATTGTAAGCATCGCCACTTAGAAAGTCTAAAGCTTGAGCATTAAATCCTGGTATCAGGAAAAGCATTATGGCCTGGCATCGAGGCGATGAGGTTGAGGGTGGGGAGCCCATGTGACTTTTCATCTATGTTTCTATAGCACAGAAGGAAGGGCCCCTCCCCACCGCTCGCCTTGCGTGCTGGAAAACTCCCATTGGACCAGACTGCCCCAGCCATGAACTCACTCTGTCCTTGTCGTCAGCGACGTCACAGAGGATGTCATCCAGGTCTAGAATCCCTCCGTCCCCGTGCTCCAGGCGATGCACCTGTATCCAGTAGTTTGGATCCTGAAAAGAGCAGAAAAGCCCAAATACATCAGCATCACTGAAAGGGAACTCGATAATTTAAACTCGAATAACTTCCTGACCATTAAAAGGAATATCAAATAATATTACAGCCAGTTAAAACTTCAGACAAGGCTCAACGCGTGGTAGAATCGGCTTTCCTCTTCCTCTGTGACTGCGTCACTCACACAGACTCCTTCCCTTGGCTCCATGCTGCCAGTTGTTGTGACAGGAAGCCTCGTGGCCTCAGAGACACTGATTCCTTGAAAGCAGGTCAGACTTTCTCTCCACTGTCTGGAATACAAACTGTGCAAGAACAGCCTCAAAGTAGGAATGCTTGACTAACCAGCGACCATTCTGCATCTGAAACCTCCCACCCCGGGGAGTGAATACGCTCCTCTCAAACAGAACTGAAAGAGCTGGCAGAGCTGCTGGCACACTGGCACACGGACCGAGAAGGCTGTGGTGTGAGCCTATGTTCAAAAAGGTCAAACCCAGCCCACACATACATGCTCATATGGAAACACAGGAAACTGGGTGACTGTCATGAACCAATTTCCCCAAAACACAGAAATGCTACCCAAAAGTTCATGTGTTGAGCCTGTTTTCCCATGAAGGGATATCTGCTGCCGTCTTCTCTTGAAGACAAAGGATGAATAAGCAGCAGCTAAAACACAGATTCCGCCAGATGTATGCGTTACAAGGTAGGGCCAGACATCAGCGCTCTCAGGCCTGCCTCAGATCCACTAATGCATGACGTATGTCACAGAAACGGAGAACTACTATCCCTGTCGCTGTTTAGCCAGAGAAACAAGCAGCTCAGACCTTTCTAGTCAATACTATAAGCAGGACCATGAAAGCAACCTCAGCTACTGGGACCTCTGTAAAGGGAACTGCTCATCTGGAATGAAAACACACACACCCCATACACAGAGATACAAACTACACACACACACACGAACAAGCCAGATACATACAAATACACACACACACCATACACAGAGGTACAAACTACACACACACAAACAAGCCAGATACATACAAACACACATACAGAAACCATACACAGAGATACAAACTACACACACATGAACACGCAAGATATATACAAATACACACACACACACCATACACAGAGGTACAAACTACACACACGCGAACAAGCCAGATACATACAAACACACATACAGAAACCATACACAGAGGTACAAACTATACACACATGAACACGCCAGATATATACAAATACACACACACACACCATACACAGAGGTACAAACTACACACACACACAAACAAGCCAGGTACATACAAACACACATACACATACCATACATACAAACTACACACACACGAACACGCCAGATACATACAAATACACACACATACCATACACAGAGATACAAACTACACACACATGAACACACCAGATACATACATACACACACACATACACCGTACACAGAGATACAAACTATACACACACAAACACATCAGATACATACATACAAACACACACACACACACACACACACACCATACACAGAGATACAAACTATACAAACACACCAGATACATACAAACACATACAGAGACATGAACACACAACACACAGGTTTCCCTGACTTATATGTTCTGGGCCACAGGAGGAACCCTCGGAGGCAGAAGAAAAGCTGAAGACATGGAGGAGCACTGAACAAGTCATAGCTGGGTTACGTGTATATGTACATGCAATAACAGTGAAAAGGCCATGAATGTAAGGAGAGTTAGGAGGGGTATATAAGAGGCCGTGGAGGGAGGAGACGGGTGGAATAAATGTTGTGACTATGTTGTAATCTCAAAAAACACCCCAAAATTCAAGAACACCTTCTGCAGATATGCTTTGTATACAAAATATCTACCTTTTCATATCTTTGTGTAAAAATACCTTCGTATAGAAAATACCTCTTAAGAAATCATACAGTTGTCAAATAGTGGACGTAGCTATGGGGTAAGTGCAGCCACAACAGAGGGAGGCACTGGTATCCTGTCACACCTCGCACCAGTCAGGACTAGAGGAATAACTACAAATGCCACCTGCTCCTGTTAGACCTACAAAGAAAGCAGGAGCCTTGGGCCCCAACATAATACACGCAGTGTGTCAAAACACGAAATCCCCACCAAAATATTGAGTAATTACATGACAGTTGGAATGCAGTTGGAATGCTTCCAGCTTGTCACACCAGTCCACTGCTAACAGAGACTGCTCCCTGGGAACAGCCTGAAGCTCCTTGGGTAGACTGCCTGCTGGCAAGCACGAAGCCCTGGGGTCCCGTCGAAGGAAAGAAGGACCTGTGTGTGGTGGCATGCTTGTAAGTCTAGAGCTGTGTGTGTGTGTGTGACAAAATAACTTGTAGTTTGTCTCCTTCACCATGTGGGCTCCACCAAACAAACTGAGGCTTGGCAGCAGGTGATGCCCAAATTTCAAAACTTAAATAGGAAACAGAAAAATCACGAGCAGGAAGCAAATGAGAGCCTCCAGTGGCTTCAAGGTTCCTCAGGAAGCGCCATGGATCGTAAAAGGCTGTGCCTTGCCTTTTGTAAAACTTAAAGATAGAAAGAAGAATTTTGTTTTGTTCTATTTTTAGACAGATAGCCTTCACTGTACCTTTCTCTGGAAAGTGCTAGAAGATGTGTTCCAACAAAACAAGAAATAGGCTACGAGCAAGAGCGGCATGGCTTAGGAAGCGACAGTGTGAAGGAGGAGACCGCCCTGAACTAGGACCACCGGGAGATTGACCCTGAGTGAGAACAAGACGGCAGAAAGCTGCTAAGAGGCAGAGATAGAGTGTGACCCAGCTAGAGTGGAGCCCCCAGGATCTCGAGGTGAAATGTGTGTCCACTGACTGGGGCAGAGTTAGGAGTCTGAGCTCAGAAGGCTTCAGGATGGCACGCATGTGGAAAGAGGGCCACATGGCTCGGCTACAAGCAGCATTCCACTGTGAAGGTTTTCACCTAGCCAAAACGATGACTACAGTGGGTGGAAAACCATCTACTAATAAGCATATGTATATAAGAGGGACATGCACCATGAAGAGGATCCAAGACTGATTTTCTGGGGTAGAGAGAAAGGAAAACACAGACTGAACAATGGATAGAAGCCGCCAACTAAACAGTGAGAAACTATTTAAAACGTCAGCAAGAAATAATAAGAGCAATTTGTGCACAAATATGGTGGTAGAAGGCAGCTTTCACTCACTGGCATACTTGGACAGACATAGATAGATAGATAGATAGATAGATAGATAGATAGATAGATAGATAGATAGATAGATAGATAGATAGATACATAGATAGATACATAGATAGATAGATAGATAGATAGATAGATAGATAGATAGATAGATAGATAGAGGACTGATAGAGCATAGATGGTAGATAGATAATAGACAGACACACAAACCAAACAGAAAACTGAGAATTTTCCTTAAATGATGACAGACAAGTGCTTAACACTAAGCATCCTTTGAACCAATTAGCTACAAGGTTAATTACATCCCCAACACAAATGAAGCCACTGTTGCTAATGACTAAACAAAGAGAAAACATCTCATTCTTGAAAGCTGCTGGAACCTGTGAAAGGAAGTACCCCCTTAATTCTAGGTAACACTGTAACTATCTCTCCAACCCCCTTCACTCTAGGTAACGCTGTTAACTATCTCTCCAATGTGTGCAGCCAAAACAGACATTTTAAACACGTAGTCTAACCTGAGGCTTGTTTCATGGAACAGTGGCATTTCACGGCAGGCCTTGCCTGGGTTCAATCACACTTCCACTTAAATGCATGCCTTTGCCTTAAACTTATAAAACTAGCTGCCAGCTGGCTGTGCTAACACTGTTAAAGTGTACACACACCTCAGTTGCCTTCTCAACAGGGGCAGAGGGCGTGAACAGTCAGATGTCACCTGTGACATCCGACAATGAAATGACCTGCATCCCTCTTTGGGAGTGACTGATACGCGTATACACTTCCCCGCCCCCACGCTAATGCCTTAACACCACCCATGTAAGCCACAAATCTGTCACCCCACAGAATGGACACAGCCACCTATTAATCAAAAAGGAAAGAGGCATGGGGGGAGGGGGAAAGCCCAGGTTCACAAAATAACTTTTTCTTCAGAAGCAGGCAGTCTCTCACAGGGCACCCGGGAAGAGGCTGCCATAAGGACGGGTGTGGAGGCCTGATTTCTCCCTCACTCCACACGGAGGGGGAGCAGGGACTCTTGACCCGGCCCTCACGTCCATCCTACTGGGGGCAGCAGGAACCTCCTCAGCACCCCAGGGAGCGGAGAACCCAATGAACAACCAGACAGACACAAAATGTAAGATGCTTTTTAGAAACACAACTAAACCAATCTTTTTAAAAAAAAAAAAAAAAAAAAAAAAAAAAAGCCTGGGATTGGCAAAGAGATGACTCGGTTAGGAACACAAACGGCTCTTCCAGAGGCCCCAACTTTGGTTTCCGGAACCCACAAGGAGGCTCATAACTGTGACTCCAGTTCCAGTTCCATCTGACGCCCTCTTCTGGCCCCTGGGGACACAGTGTATGATGCAAATTCACACAGGCAGGCAAAAAACATCCATACACATAAAATAAAAACGTAAAATCTAGAGAAAGAGAGTCCACTTTGGCTAAGCTGAATGCAACATAGGATAGACACTAAAGACAAAACCCTGTGGAAGGGGGCTGGAGAGATGGCTCAGAGGTTAAGGGCATTGACTACTCTTCCAAGGGTCCTGAGTTCTATTTCCAGCAACCATATGATGGTTCACAACCATCCATAATGAGATATGGTGTCCTCTTCTGGCCTGCATGTGTACATGCAAGCTAGACATGGTATACATAATAAATAAGTAAACCTTTTTTTTTTTTTAATCCTGTGAAAGGAATGGTCAAAAAAAACTTGTCATAGGGGCTGCAGAGATGGCTCAGAGGTTAAGAGCACTGTCTGCTCCTCCAGAGGTCCTGAGTTCAACTCCCAGCAACCACATAGTGGCTCACAACCATCTATAATGTGATCTGATACCCTCTTCTGTCCTGCGGGTGTACATGCAGGCAGAGCACTGTATACATAATAATAATTAAATCTTTAAAAAATAAAAAAAGTAAAGAAAGTTGTCATATTAAATAATGAGCCACAGTGTGAGCAACGTTAAGTAAAAGCACACTCGTGTTTGCGGGGAGCGCTTGTCAAAGTGCATACGGGTGGGAAGTGGCATACTAAAACGCACCTAAGGGCACCATTTCTGTTCCATGTGGTCACATGCTTGGGAGGGGTGCACACCATCCGATGTCGACAGCTAAGAGGCTAGGCAATGGCGGGGTTTGGTGGCCCAAATTTTGTTCCAGGAAAAAAGTGTTACTAGTCTATCACTTTAAAACAATAGGGGACTGTTCAAGATGAAAGGGACTAAAAAGTGCGATGATATTCCAGTGTGGTTCTCGTCGGAATCCTTGTGAGAAACTTTTTTAAAAATTGAAAGTCAGGCTTGGAACGTGGCCCAATGTTGGAGCTCATATCTAGCTGAACAAGACCCCATTTTCCATTCAAAATACCACATAATTATTTTAAAAGGTTGTAGTATTTAGGAATGAACCGGGGCCCTCAGCATGCTATGTAAGCATTCTAAGAGACTCAGGTATGTCCCCAGCTTAACACCGAGGCTCGCTCAGTTCCAAAAGCTGGCCTTAAATTTGCTCTATATAGTCCAAGCAGGCACTTCTTGAACAGGTGACTTGGATTATAGGCCTGCACCTTCACACCTAATACACGCAAAAAAGTTTAAAGCCATCATAAAAGACAACTTGGGGACTAATCGAAAACTGTTACTATGGAATATGTGTCAAATAAATGTTAAACGTTGTTAGTTTTCCTAATTATAATGATCGCTTTGTGAATATTGAAGGAAATTATCTTAGAAAACATATTATGAAATATTCATAAAGTGTTATAACATTGTTAATAATTGTATTGATTGTTATTAATAATTTAAAATAACTTGTTCATGCTGAGGGACAGCTCAGTTGGTAAAGTGCTCACTTTGTACACAAGAGAAACTGAGTCCGATCCCCAGGACGATGGAACCCGCCAGACGTGGTGGCTTGCTCCTGTCCCACCAGTGCCCGAGAGGCTGGAGAGGAGAGTCCCTGGTGCTCGCTCGCCAGACGGCCAGGCCTAGGTGGTGAGCTCCGGGCCGGTGAGAGCTAGCTCAACAGAACTGGACAGTGTTCCTCGGTATGCCACCCAGATGTACAACACACACACACACACACACACACACACACACACACACACACACCCCACACAACACACCCTACACACACCACACACAAATACCCCCCACACGCACACACCACACACACACACCACACACACACACCACACCACACACACACCATGAACGTCCATGCAAATGTATACATACATACCCACACACTTAAAATTAGCTTGCTCTCAACACACATGTAGACAAGCACACACAAGTAAACACCTATTGTACAACACAAATACAGACTGTCCCAAATCTTTAAACCAAGAAGGTAAACAGAATTGGCTCTAAGACAAGGAAGAGCTGAGAAGTCTAAGAAAGCCACTGTCCTCTGTGCTGACAGACTAAATGAGGCGGTGGCAGCTGCAGAGACTGAGCCCGACCTGGGAGCTGGGGTCCTGTGGAGCACCATCAGGTGACTTCCATCTCCACCACACCTCCCACTGCTCCGTCTCACCCACTGTCAGCATAACACACTGGAAGCCAAAGTAACTTTAAACAAATCTGGGGACCGAATTCATTGAAGCGCGCGCACGTGTGTGTCTGGGAGTGACGTCCTCCAAGCCCTGTCTCCTCCAGGCCTCCACCTTTTCTCTCTCTGTCCATCCTCTCCAATCTGCCACACGGGAACATCTCTCTCTATTCTCTCCAAACCACTGCACTCTCTCTTTCTCTCTTTCTCTCTTTCTTTCTCTCGCTTTCTCTCCTTTTCTCTCTCCCTCTCTCGCTCTGAGCACTCGTATTTTAAACCCTCAGAATTAAACCAACTGCAGCTGGCAAAGACCATGCCCCACAAGGCAAGCCGTTACCAGCTGACAAAGACCACGCCCCTCACGAGGCAGTTATCAGCTGTGGACAATCTAAAGCTCAAACTAAAATCCCACACTTGGGATTGAAACAATAAGGTGTTAACATAGCATAAGTGAGGGGTTTTTTGTTTTTTTTAAAGAAACCAAAAATTCCACTACAGGCCAACATGCAAAGGAGAAATTGAACCAAGAGAAAAACCTTAACCAGGAGAAAGGTCTTTTAAAAATTAGAGGAGACAGGTAATGAAGACAGTGTTGTGTCTAGGGAAGGGTTTGTGTGGCCAAGCGCCTGCCCCAAAAGCATATGGACCTGAGTCTGCTCTGCAGAAGCCATGGCTTTTGAGAGAGACTATACATGGCGGCATGCATTTGTTATCCCAGCACAGGGACAACAGAGACTGGGGCTACCTAGTGCTCACTGAGCAGCCAGCTTAGCATGCTTGGTGACTCCGGGTTCAGCAAGAAACTATCTTAAAGAAGGATGGACGGAGCCTGAGAAAAAAAACTGTGATGTTGGTCTATGGCCTATTCAATACCCACCCCCTTTCCAGGGTCAGTGGGAAACTGTCTCAGAGCCTGAGAAAAAATACATGTGAGGTCAATACACATGGGTACACACACACATACACACTGACATAGCAGCAGCAGCAGCAAGCAGCATCACCCATCAGACAATATTTTTTACTTCCTGGAGCGCAGGAAAAAAATGCTCTGCACCAAGTTATAGGCTATGATTCCATCAGGGTTGAAGCCAAACTGCAAGGGGAAAAAACCCATCAACTGAAAATAGGGTCAGGGACCTCAAATAACTGTTTTTCTCATACACAGCAAAAACAGAATCCAAATAACCACCCTAGGAGATCCTTAAAGATAGCTATCAGCTAGCAAAATAAAATCTAAACTGGTGTATTTGCTCCCCAGCCAGCAAAGAGGAGACCGAACTCAGACTAAAGGGAACTCTTTGACCTGGAAAGAACATGCCCACTGAAACACAACTAGTCTCAACAACGGCTCAGAATGTTCTGAGACAAACAAAGCATTCTGAAAACAGCTCCGTTCTCCAACTCAATCCAAACCCACCTGTTGGCTTGTTCCCATGTAACAAATTTTTAAAAAAGAAAGAAAGAAAGAAAAGAAAAGAAAGCACCTTTCTCAGATTACCCAATCACAAACACATGGCAATCCCACACACCTGGATATCCTGAACAGGGCCAAAGCTACACAGAACCAAAGCCTTCGGGAGGCTCACCACCTACCTCTCCCGTCCACCGTGAAAGCCTGGGCAAGCAGCGAGCCAGCTGTAGCTTACGGCTTTTCCACTGGAACTCAGCCCAGCCCACCCTGTGCTGGCTCTGGATTGGGGCCCCGCAACACCACATTGTCACAATACCCGGACGGTGGTGATCTGCATCCAACCGAGAACAGGCCACGGGAGGGTGGCTGGCCTGTGCTCTGAGGTCCTTGGGACTGCTGATGCCACAGGTGGGGCACCCTCTCCTCCCAGAGGGCTCCAGTCCTCAGTTGAGGGAGGAATCTATGATGGTATCTTCAAAGGACTGCCAAGACTGGGGTGCTCCTTTCTGTGGCTCTGCCATCTACATAGTCAGGGCATGGGAGTGACAGAGGCTCACAGGCAAGGTGTCAATACGTCCTTCTGTCTGTCCCTGTATACCAAGGTAATGGGCTCTCCTCCTGTGTGCGTACTTGCTTGCGCCTCCTGGAAAGTCAGGCTCACTTCTCCCCACCGTGGCACTCCTGCCCACATCCAACTTCCTGGCATAATCTACTTCCTCCTGCACTGGTCATCAACCCTGCTTTCATCTATCCCAATCTGTCTCCCACAGATGAGACGCTGCTGCACACACTGGCGTTTAGCACCCTGACTAAGATTTAGGTAACTTTCTTCACTCATTCAGGGGGAGACTGGGGAACAAGTAAGCCCCCAGCCTTCGGAAGATGGCTATGCCTTTATTCCCAGCCGAAATAATGAACTCTCCATACATTTCACTAATTCATATAATGTATTTTGCTCATGTTTACTCCCCAACTGCTCCCAGATCCACCGACACCTTCCTACCACACCCTCAACTTCCTGTCCTCTATTTATTTATTTATTTATTTATTTATTTATTTATTTATTTTTGGTTTTTTGAGACAGAGTCTCTCTGTGTTCACCTTGGCTGTCCTGGAGTCGCTTTGTAGACCAGGCTGGCCTCGAACTCACAACAATCCGCCTGCCTCTGCCTCTGCCTGCCAAGTACTGGGATTAAAGGCTATTTGTTCATTTTTTAAAACTAACTCATCTTAACCAATTTGTGCTGTCCATATATACTCCTGGGTGTGGGGACACCCACTGGGGACTGGTTGACCTACCAGGAGCCATACCCCTAAAGCAAACTGACTATCGAGAAGCCCAGAGATTCTATCCTACCCCCTCCCCTTCCTCCCATCCTCCCTCCCTCCCTCTCCCGGCTGCCTGCTGATCAAGCTGTAGAACTCTCGGCTCCTTCTCCAGCACCGTGTCTGCCTGGACACCGCCTTGTTCTCACCATGATGATAATGGGCTAACTCTCTAAAACGGGGAGAAAGAACCTGCGCACAAAGCAAGATCCCCTCGTGTCCAATGGAAAAACATTCTTCAGGGGAAGTTAGAAATGCTGCAGCAGACGCACCTCGTGAGGCAGGGCACGCCTATGTCTGTCTCCTTTCACTGAAGATAACCTTGAAAGGTCCCAAGGTATAAAGAGGAAAACAGAAACTCAGATGAGGACCAGAGGGCAACTGGCTCCGAGAGGCAGAAAATGCTTAGCACGTAGAGCATAGGACTGAGCTGGGCTCCTCTTCCCCATCTTGGGTCAGGCCCTTCACACTCCCATCACTTAGCTTCTGGTGTACAATGGTGTCGCTGCTCTGTGTGGCTAATAGCTGTTCAATCTAGTAGCAAGATGCTTCTGGGCCTCAAGGCCTCACTCTGTGATCAGCTGTAGCCAACACCAGAATGCTGTTCATCTGCCCACCTTGGCTTTTTGCCCCCCTCTCGTTGAACTGGGGCTTTCTGATTAAGCTGGCTGGCCAGCAAGCGCCTGGCTCTGCTTCTCCACACCACTACAGTTGCTGGTTAGACTGAGGGCTCCAGGACAAGAGGCTGATCTTCTGCGGTGGCCAGGGCTGAGCTGCCCACCAGCATCTGTGTTGTATGTTTACTGCTCTCTGCCCCTCCCCTTGAGAGCGCCTACTGGCGCCACAGAAGCAGACTAGTGAAGCAGAGGATTGTGGGAAAGAGGCCACTAAACTTCCAGATCCATAGCTGACAGCACTAGGTGCCCACAAGCTGTGAGGTCTGTGGCTTTCAAGAACGTTCCATGCTGCCTTTCTTCTGGAAGACATATACTCCCTCCTCAGCCAGAGATGAGGGATAAAGTGTGGGAGAAAAGGCCTCGCCCCAGTAACACCACCACATTGCTTTCTTCAGTCAAAGCTCTTTCCTTCAGTACTGATTTACTGCAGTTATTTTATTAAAGCAACAACATTTGCAAAGAAAGGAAGGAGGCCGGGCGTGGTGATGCACACCTTTAATCCCAGCACTCAGGAGGCAGAGGCAGGTGGATAGCTGTGAGTTCAAGGCCAGCCTGGTCTACAAAGTGAGTCCAGGACAGCCAAGGCTACGCAGAGAGACCCTGTCTCAAAAAACTGCAAAAGAAAGACAGAAAGAAAGACAGAAAAAGAAAGAAAGAAAGAAAGAGAAAAAAAGAAAGAAAGAAAGACCAGCCTCCCCCAAGTGACACTCCCAAGCACACTTAAAGTTCCTTGTAAAACCCTGCTTAGAAACAAAGAAACAAATTAGCTGTGTAGGAACTCCGAAGGATGTAATTACACAGCTGGTGATTAGGAAACAGACTTCCTCAACGACAACACTGGAAACTGCAACAGTATCAGATGAGGGAGGGGAGAGCTCTGGAGTAAAACAGGTTTGTAAGGCTTAGCCACAGAGGCAAACAGTGGGGAGTGCCCGCTTCGGATGGGGCAGAGACAGGAAGGGAGTCGGGGCTTGGTGGAGACAGTCAGAGTGCGGAGTGGGCAGTCTGCAGACACGAGAACAGACTAGGGGCTTCACGGCACGCCCAGGGGGTGGTGGCAAAGCTCGGATGGGACTGGATGCCCCTTACAGATTTTCCTACAGGCCAGTCTGACGGAGAGGACTCTATTACGGTTCCCTCTTCTCTGGTTTGTGTCAAGTTCACAAAAACTTAACGAGCAAAACACCAAACCCTGATTCTAGCTCCTCTAGAGCCCTGCGGAAGACTCTTGAAGCAAAACCAGACAGACTGAAGAAGCCCCGCATAGCAGCTCCCACGGACCCCACTACTCACTCCCAGAGGGCTCACCGAGCCTCAGCCACAGCCAGAGACGACAAGAGCACTGTGTGTGCACACACCACTGGCCAGTTAAGAATAGTCACAGGGACCAGGTGTAGCTCAGGGGTTGGATGCGTGCACGGCTGTTCCAGGCCCTGAGTTCCGTCCCCAGCACCAACGAAGGTTGAAAAGGACCTGCCACCCAGTCTGAAGATAACATTTTGGGGCGGGTGGTTACAAACAGTTCCATGAGGACACTGGGGTTCTCCACCAGGACTTTAGAGCAACAAGTGCCTTAAAAACTCAAAGGCAATGACCAGTTACATAAGTCAAAGGCCAGTACACAGATGAGAGGGGCCCCAGAACTGGGAACACTGACGGGAAAAACAAACAAAAAACAGCCAAATAAACAAACAAGCCACTTTCTAAAGAACTATCATTTCATTTTAACAGAGGGGTCTCAGAGGAAGTGTGAGGGCTCAGAACACTCCCTGTGTGTTTGAACAAGACCTGGACATGACCTGAGCCTGAGCGCAAATGCGTCCACCCACCTCAATCCTTTCTTCCCCAGAGATGGCAGCTCCAGGCCAAGCCCAGCCAGAGGAGACCAGGGCAGTGTGAGGCCGCCAGATGCTCACGACCCTCCAGCATCACCCTCCAGCTGTCATAATGAGGTGCCTGCCTGGGATGCAGCAGCTAGTGAATCCAAAACTTACAGGTGAAGAGGGGGAACCTAGGAGATCCCAAGCTCCAACTGTCTCAAGTTCGAAAACTGTAAAGACTGTTGGAATATTTCATCGAAGCTCCTCTTTTCCTTTTTTTTTTATTATTAATTCATTCATATTACATCTCAATAGTTATTCCATCCCTTGTATCCTCCCATTCCTCCCTCCCTCCTGCTTTCCCCTTACTCCCCTCCCCTATGACTGTGACTGAGCGGGACCTCCTCCCCCTGTATATGCTCATAGGGTATCAAGTCTCTCTTGGAAGCTCCTCTTTTTTTTTTAAATTAATTTATTCATATTACATCTCAATTGTTAGCCCTTCCCTTGTCTCCTCCTATTCCTCCCTCCCTCCCACTTCCCCCCTTCTCCCCTCCCCTATGTCTGTGATTGAGGGAGACCTCCTCCCCGTATATATGCTCTTAGAATATCGAGTCTCTTCTTGGTAACTTGCTATCCTTCCTCTGAGTGCCGCCAGGCCTCCCCATCCAGGGGACGTGGTCAGAAAAGGGGCACCAGAGTTCGTGTGAGAGTCAGATCTCACTCTCCACTCAACAGTGGAGAATATCCTATTCATCGTATCGGTCTGGGTAGGGGTTCGAAGCTTACTGCCTATATTCTCCTTGGCTGGTGCCTTAGTTTGAGGAGGACCCCAGGACCCAGATCCGCCTGCCATAAAGTTCTTCCTGTAGGTTTCCCGGACCCTGTGGATCCTTCTATTTCCCCATTCTTCCATGCTACTCTCACCTAAAGTCTCAATAGGATGTCCTCTCCTCTGGCCCACTTTCCTGGTAAGTAAAGTTTTTCATGGGACATATCCCTTGGACTAGTGTCTCAATATAAGTGAGTATATACTGTTTGTCTCTTTTTGCTTCTGGGTGAACCAACTCATTACAATAATTTCTAGTTCAATCCATTTGTCCACAAATTTCAGGAATTCCTTGTTTTTAATAGCTGAGTAGTATTCCATAGTGTAAATGTACCACAGTTTCTTAGTCCATTGGAAGCTCCTCTTAAAGGAGTTAAATCTTTCTGGTTAAAATCCCCACCCCTCGGTGTGTCTAATAAATAGCTCCTGGAACAGCCTATGGTAGCTCTTCCTGTTTACCAAAAGATTAAAATAGCCAGCCAGCCAACAAGACTAGACAAGGAAACAAAACTTGTTTGACGACTGAGGCCACAAATATGTGCCTGTGAGTTCCAGAACAACCACCAGCTAGAAGCCACCCAGGAGGGTGTTCGTGTGACGACAGCAAGCAGGCCATCCCGCCACTTCCAGCTTCCTCCAGCCCTTCCACCTCCACCCCACAGCCAAGATCTTTTAAGCAGTCTGAGTAAGGCTTGCACCCTGAACATCAAGTGTGCACCAGTGGCTCAGCTAACATGAAAACCAGTAACAACACATGTGAAATAAACATCAGACTCCATGCACTGCTAATGCAGACCGTCGACCCCTTGTGGTGAGCCTGAAGGGTCCTTTTACAGGGCTGCCCAGAGTTCCCTGGCACTCCTGTGAGAACTTGTCGCTCCTTTGTTTAAGCACTCAAAGATCACAGAGCTGTCACCATATATTCAAGTTGGGGCACAAAGCATGTTAAAAAATAAACTGCCCCTCATGAGTCCGGTGTGTATTTTGAACTTTTTTCTTTTTTTGTACTGACTTTTTTTTTTTTTTTTTTTTTAAATCAAGAAAACCTCCTTTGAGGGCTGGAAATGTGGCCCAGCAGTTAGGAGCACTTTCTTCAATGTAAAAGAGGACCAGAGTTTAGGTCCTGGTACCCTTGTAACAAGTTAGGAAATCTTTGCAGCTTGTGAACCCCAGCTGGGGCAGGATGTACAGGGACATACGGACTGTGACAAAAAAGGACCCCTGGGGCTTGCTGGCTTGCAACCAATCTGAGAAAGAAAAAAGGAGCTCTGGGGTGAAGGAGACCCTGCCTCAAGGAAAAGGCAAAGAGTGACAGAGAACACCACTTGTGGCCTCCAAGAACACACACATACACTCACCCAGTCACATACACATAAGCAAGGAAGTCTTTCTTAAAATTCCTTGAAATGCTGCCGCCTTGTACTAGATGAAGAACAGAGTTTTTGCCAGCTTGGCAATAAAGGCAAGGTTGAAAATGGTGATTCAGTTATTCTAAATCAACACCAAATAATCAACGGAAGTGACATTAAAAACAAAAAACAAAAACTACATAGTGTAACCTTGTGGCAAAACTTAACTTGGCTCTAGTTTTAGGCAGTGTAACATGCTTTACAAAGACATGTGGCCACAGAAGAAACCAAGTCCAGAGAGGAGGACAATGCAGTTATTCCTGGGGGTGAGGAAATAACACCCTAATCTTAAAGATTGCTGCTTCTCTGGTTACACCCCATTGTTCCCCGGAGAAGACTCCAGCAACTGTGAGGTGAACGGAGCCTGAAGTACATACACCGCGGGAAAGGAAGACAGAATGAAGCTGGCTCCCCAGGAACGCGGAGCCCCCGCAGGTGGCTGTGCCGCTTTTCCTCCAACCACACAGCACCTGGTGTGGTTCTGCGGGCCACTCTTAGCTGGGCGGGAAAAGGAGCCGGTGAGGCAGGTGAGGGCACTGCCACCCCCGAGTTCACATTTCACATCTTACAGGGCAGCAAGGGGAGCAGTGTTCACGTCCCTGGTCATGGAGATGCTGAGCAATTCTGTCTGCACAGCCCTGGTGCCAAGCTCATTTCACCAGTTATGAGTAACTCGAAAACACGGCCGCTCATACAAGGAAAGTCAGACATAAGGTGGGAGGTGCAATCAATGCATCAAGCATCTCTCTGACCTGAATGTATGACAGGTCACTGACAGTTCTACCGATGTCTATAGTCAAACATACATATAATATTCTATACATTAGCCCAATGTATTGTACATATACATTCACTCAACAAAAGAGCGATTCCCCACCATCATCGTCCTCTTCAACCTTGCCGTTTTCCCCCTGTCTGTCACTGACACAGAAAGGAAATCACAGTTTCCACCTGCAAGGGATCGCTGTGAACTATAGGAACAGAGAAATGAAACAAACGTAGACGTTGCCACAATCAAAGCAAATTTACTGTGTCAACCCCTGACCCCCCCCCCACCAAAAAAGGTACCTAAAGCCAAGGAGACATGAAGACAACTTCCGTCTGAATGAGGATGTGGTGCACCAGCCCAGAAGCCTCACCTAAGGCGATGACCACAACCTTACACAAGTACCTCAGCAAGGACATCTGGAGACAGACAGGCACAGTGACACATACCTCAGCACACAGGAGGCTGAGGCAGAACTGCTGCAGCTCTGAGGCCAGCGTGGCTGCAGAGAGAGCATTGGAGTAGCCAGGACTATGCAAAAAGGCCCTCAAAAAAAAAAAAAAAAAAAAAAAAAACCAACATGGTAAAAAGAACACCAGGCTCAGAATCCAAAGTCTAGCCCAGGACTTAAGTCACTCATTATGAACCACGCAGCCAAAGAGCAATGCTTCAAAGTGTCTGATACTGGTGTTAGGTAAAGTGTTTGTCACACACACACACACACACACACACACACACACACACACACACAGAGGTGGGGAGGGAGGGAGACTGGTACAGCCTTACATATTTAAAATCCTTATTTTTCTTTCTGCCTCTGTACCTTGAAGGCACATAACCCCTTTAGCTTCTGATATGAACTCCCCAAACTGTCCAGGCAGTGTCTACCTCGGCTTCGCAGGCATCTTTCAGGTTGAGCTACTTGTGGTTTTAAACAATGTCCTAAAACTCAAAGTGTCACTGGATTTTTACTCAGACCAGGGTGATTGACCTCAGCTTCCTTTTAGGAGAAAACTTTCACGTTGCCATCCCCACAGCCAGTTCCCAGCCTGAGGAAAGTGAAAAGACAACCACTTCATAAACCTTGCATCACCCAGGGACACTGTGCCTTAAAATAAACTCGGGCACTGACCACAGTGAGACCCACAGGCTCTGGGGCTGCAGGCCTGGTCACAGCCTACGGGCTGCAGTGACAGCTCCTTTGCCTTAAGCAGCTCCTTGCTTTCTGGGTGACACAGGTGGCACAGCCTGGGGCTCTGCAGCAGCCTAAGTTTCTATTCCAGGTCTCTTACTGGTGTCCAACCACAAGCCACCAGCAGATGGCACTCTCTGAGCATAAGCAGATGTGTGTGTTCCCCCCCCCCCCCCGCTTTTTTTTTGTGTGTGTGTGTCCATCAAAGCAAAACATGCTTTACTTCTATGAGAAAACTTTTACATGTCGATTCTCACAGCTATAGGAAACATCTTGACTATCATTCAGAGACTTTAACCTGAAGTGTGAATGACTGTACTGTCATTTTTAAGCTATGTAAGTTTTTCTAGGTTAACTCTTTTCAAGGTCGAAGAACATAAACCAATGCACTGTGGTGGGAAATTATATCCATCATGATCCACAGACCATGGATCTTTCTGTTGTGGAAGTTTCGGTTTATGATAGGTAAACATGTTTTTGTTTTAATCCCAGGTGTGGGGTATGGGGGCTGCGCCGGTTTGTCCACAGCTGATAACTGCCTCCTGAGAGGGCGCGAGTGATGCTTGTCAGCTGGGAACTACCTCCTGTGGGGCGTGGTCTTCATCAGTGGGAATAAATGCCGGACCCAGGGTAAGAGGAAGGCAGGGGCTTCCCACCTGCTGCTCGTGCGAGTGCGGTTGATGAAGTTTGACAAGAAAGTCGGAGCTATCCTGAAAAGGGCTTGGACATGCCCCAAGGGACCCGACAACCCCAAATGGCAGAAAACAGCCAAGGAGAGCAACGCCCTGTCTCCCCACTGACCTTCCCCTCCTACCTGGAGTTGGGGTGCTGGAAAGGGATGGGGCTAGAGAAGGGAGAAAGAGATACAAGAAGCCAAAATAAAAATAGATTGTAAAATTACACCAACAACTTTCTCTCGGAAATGTCCATGGTTTGGCTGGCTGAGACAATAACTCCATGTGCAGTGTTCTCCATGCAAACACAAAGACCTGAGTTCAGATCCCTAGCACCTGTGTGAACAGTGGGCAGTAAGGAGAGATGCACCGCGGAGGTGAAGACCCAACTCCAGAGGGTTTCCCTCTGGCTGCCACACACCGAGGTAGCACATACATGTGTGCACAGACACAGCTAGTGGCTTAAAAACTAAAAAGTAAAGTGGACAGCAATAAAAGTCAACCTCTGTACACACACACACACGTGCACATGACTTTCCAACTCATTTGTTTTGAGCAGCTGGCCCATCCCCCTCCTCTGTCAGTGAGTGGTTCTGTCTGTCCCCTCCAGTCCTCTGACACCTCTTCTTACTGCAGTGCTGAGGTGAAAGGCACAGACTCCAGCCGCCAGACAAGAATGCTGCCACTCGGCTCCACGCTGATCCTGTTGACTGTTGTTTCTTTAATCCTTGCATATTTCCAAATTTGTTAGGGGGTAAAAAAAAACCTAAGTCTGTTAATGACTTTCTAAATTTTCAGTAAAGTACTAAATTATGTGTAATAAGCTATATTAAATTATATGTACTGGGTTATCCTGTTCCTAATCCCAGTCAAACATTCAAGTAATCTGATTAGCGCCACAGTAAACAGAGCACACACACACATGCACACAGACACACACACATGCACACACACACACACACACACAAACACATGCACACTTGTACACATACATACACAACACGCGCGGGCACACACACAGAGGAAAAAATGTTAATATAATATGTTTATTAATCAAATGGGCCAGTTTTCAGAAACCAAGAATCATAAAATAAAATTAGGCACATCACATGACTTTGTGTGTTTATTATGTGTCATTTCAAAACAAAATACAGAAAGGGTGTTGCGAATGGGCTACTTCCCACACACTGCTGGGCAGTCTTGTGTCAGTGTGACACAGGCCAGAGTCATCAGAGGAGGGACCTATAAAACTGGGCTGTAGGCAAGCCTGTAGGACATTCCCGCAATTAGTGACCCATGGGGAGGGCCCAGCCCACTGTGGGCAGTGGCATCCCTGAGCTGGCTGTCCCGGTTCTGTAAGAAAGCAGGCTGAGCAAGCCAAGGGGAGCAGGCCAGTGAATAGCACCCTCCATGGCTTCTGCACCAGCTCCTGCCTCCAGGTTCCCGCCCTGCTTGAGTTCCTGTCCTGACTTCCCTCAGTGACCAACGGTGACACTGAAGCACAAGACAAGTAAACCCCTTCCTCCCTGAGCTGCTTTAGTTGTGGTGTGTCATCACAGCAATAGCAACCTTAACGAAGACACACCCCATAGTCTACTGGGTGCTGTGACCCAAAGAACAGAGCTAGGCCAAGGAGGTGACACCCAAGCTAGGCACGGCAGAGCTTCGAAAATCAGCTCTGTGCGCCTCATGGCTTCTCAGGCATGAGAGAGTGGATGCCAAGGAGCTACCCGTAAGGACAGGTAGAGGACACACTTCACCTCCACTTCCCCAGTTTCCACGCAGAGAAATGCAACAAGAAAATCTAACTCATTGCAGGGCATGGTGGCTCATGCCTTTAATCCCAGCACTGGGAGGCAGAACAGCAGATTGCTGTGAGTTCAAGGCCAGCCTGCTCTGCAAAGCAAGTCCAGGACAGTCAAGGCTACACAGAAAGACCCTGTCTCAAAAAACCAATACACACACACACACACACACACACACACACACACACACACACACACAGAGCAACGGGTGTTACAAGGATTAGGTGAACCCAGTAGTTTGATAGATTCGAATGGGGGAGATAGCACCCGCCAGTCCTCCCAGTATGCAGAAAGCTGGGGGAGGGGAGGGCAATGAGTCAGGGGTCCCAGCCTGAGAGTAAAACCTGGTCTTGGTAAATAGGCAAAAGATGGATATAGACACATGGCCAAAAAAAAAAAAAAAAAAAAAAAAAAAAAAAGGTATTGTGATTATCTGTGTGATTCAACTATGAGACTCTAGCTTTAAAAAATAAAAATTATTTCGAACAGCTCAGCGCATTTAGTCACTGCCCAGCAAGCTGTTGGTATTTTCTGAACCAAGTTCTTCAAAATGGGCCCTTGCATTTCCCAGCCATGTGAACTTATGTTATATGCTGTGAAATCTTTTGAGGAGACTTTTTTGTTTTTGTTTTTAGAGACAGGGTTTCTCTGTGTAGCCTTGGCTGTCCTGGACTCACTTTGTAGACCAGGCTGGCCTTGAACTCACAGTGATCCGCCTGCCTCTGCCTCCTGAGTGCTGGGACTAAAGGCGTGCGCCACCATGCCTGGCTTTTTGAGGAGACTTAAATATACAGTGTCAACCTATCTTTAAAGAGATTGAGGAACAAAGTAATGGTCTCTCCCTGGATCTATCAGCTTAAACAGTAGTTACCAGTTAGTTAACCAGTTGTTACCAGTTAGTTAAGCAGTAGTTAGTCACCTGTCAGGCCAACCCAGATGCACTAAAGGGGGCATTCAGGTGGGTCGAATAGGATGCCAGCTTGCCTATGACTAAGTAACAGAAGTTACTGTGCTAACAAGCAATGTCTCCACAACAGCTAAAGCAGCACTCACCGGACCGCCTGATATGGCTAATTCTGCTGACTTGGGTTAGCACTTTCGGGGTATGGGGAAGGCAGAAGGAAAGAGGGAGAAAGAGAGACCCTATACTCCCAAAGAATAGAAAAACGCAGCTTCTAAGCATCAATTTCTGATTAACGTACACAATAAAAACCCTCAGCCATGGCCACACCCGGCCAGTAAAGGGCTGCTGCGAAACCACTAACATGCCTGCCCTTTGGCCCACAAAAATCAGGCCAACTTGAGGTAGCTCGGCCGTGTTCTGCCCTGCAAGCATGGGAGCCTGACTTCAATCCCGAGGCCAAGGACAACGGTATACACTTGCCATCCTGCGATGAGTAGGTGGAGACAGGTGGTCCCTAGGGCTTGCTGGTCAACCAGCCTTGCCTACGCCACAAGCCAGATATATCCTGTCCCAAGGAAAAGAAAAGAGAGAGAAAGAACGAGACAACCTGAGAAAGAAAACTCCAAGAGTTGACCTCTGACCTTCACATACCTGCACACAAACATGTACCTGCATGCACACCACACTTCATAGCACTATGTGTGGTGTAGCAGGTGAGTCTGTCTTCAAAAACAAAAAACAAACACTTTAGCCCGAGAGCCACAGGCGCCACTGGAACAGGCAGGAGAGGGGAACCTGGTACTGTGTGAGACAATGTTCCAGCGCCCTCGCTGTGGACAGGTCACGCCTGACCAGGCATGAGTAAGTCATTCCTTTTACGCCTCGCACATGTGGAAGCACAGAGCGACCTCCTTGGACTTTGGAAATGGCCGAAATTCACTGGACTGATGCAAGCCTGAACACAGCATGTCAACAGACTGCTGGGTTCATTTGGGGGAAAATGGTCCAAGTTTAAACACAGGTGTTTTATGAGCACTTTGAAGTCCTTAAGGTTTTCTTTCTGTCCTTGCCTCACCCGTCTCTATTCCAAATCCTACACATTAATGCCAGGATAAAATTCTGCCAGCTTTGTTGCCAACCATTGTCTAGAATGAGGATCAAATGTGGGGTGCTCTCACTCTCCCCTCCTGGGCCAGCATGTGGTAAAACTCCATTCCCATTAAAGGGAGGGAGGGAGGGAGGGAGGGAAGGAGGATGGAAACTTACGGTTAATCAATTAGCCTTTTAGAAAACACTTCCAGCTGGTTGTGGTGGCGCACACCAAAAGGATTTGCCAAAGGAAGTGAGGACAGGAAGATCATGGTTCAGGGCCAGCCTGGGCCACACATTTAGAAAACACTGACAACATGACAATCCACCAAATTACACAGTGCTTCAAGGTGGGCCAGGTGATTCACCAGGTAAGGACAGTTGTCACACAAGCATGACAGCCTCTGACCTCCATCTGTATGCCGTGCCATGCACACGTGCAACACACACACACACACACACACACACACACACACTCACAGTGAGATACATAATTCTGACACATAGTATCTTTTTTTTAAATTCATAAAAATAGAAAGATGGGCCCATTGGTGGCCAGCTAATCCTACATACGGACTACTTCTGGGCTGCAGAGACAGCAAATTCTGCTCAGCCTTGACCCAGTCCTAACTGCCAAACAAAAAAAGCAGGAGAAAGTGTGCAAACTGCACCAACACATACCCGCAGTCCTGACACTAAGGACAGCGTAGTGTCGTCTCCTTTAACTGTTCCATGTTAGTTACTGGCAGCACAGGGTACAGGAAACTGTTTTACTGCCCGGCCGAATGTAGCCCTTCTTGGACTTTCCTTCCTCATCCTCTAGAAGCAGAAATAAAAAGATCCATATGTTCCCAGATTACTTAAACAGTCTGTCGTGTTTAACACAACACCAGGAGTTTTATGACAGGAAAACTTCCCAAATTATTCTTACAGAGAAATCCTTAAAATGCTCCAATCAGCCCACTTCTTTGAAGATATGAAGATACAAGAAAGAGAAAGGCTGTAAAAAAATCTGCAGTATTGTACATGTAAAATGGAAGCTAAGCATTTCAACACAATCTAAGTTGTAAGACAGAAAGCTGTAATGCAATAAACAAATCTGGATGCTAAGTGCCCCCAGAGGTTTTCACTTAGATGAAAACTCATTAAGGAAGTTACACACAGCAAATTGAATTCATTGCCTAAGTCAATGTCCTAGAGGAACCAGGACTGACCTCAGGCCCACCAGGACATGCTCAGGGCAAGACCATCCCGGCTGCATTCTCCAAAGAGATGATAAAAAGAAACAAAGATACTTCTAATCCACACCTTGGGGAGGGGCAAGTGAGTGTGGCTGGAGAGATAGCTCAGTGTTAACAGCACTGGCTGTTCTTCCTGAGGTCCCAGGTTCAACTCCCAGCACCCATGTTGGCAGCTCAGTTGTCAGGAGATCTCTGCCGCCTTCTTTCAGCTTACATGGGCACTGCACTCACGTGGGACAGACACATGCAGGCAAAAACACCCATGCACAAAAAAAAGTAAATAAAATTAATTTTAAAATAACTACCTAATACCCTATAGATGTCCTCCTATGGAAACCAGGGCCCCTCTGAGACAAGCCGGGCAGTTTTGGCTGTTTGCAGCCTGACCAGTAAATGAAGGGAGAGACATAGCAAACTGTACAAGCTTCTTAACATGTTCCATGCTGGTCTGAGATCACGTGGTCACCTGTGCAACACCTCACACCTGAACCACAGGTGTCTCCCTTACTCCTCACGCCCTCGGGCCTTTTTTTTTCCCTCCCCCTCCAAGACAGTTTCTGGCATCCCAGGCTTGCCTTAAACTCTATGCAGCCAAAGATGATCTTAAACGTCTGGCTCTCCCACCTCTGCCTCGACCTCCCAAAGGCTGAGACTACGAGTGTCTGCTTTATTGACTCCTGAGAATGAAGCCGGGGTACCGTGGATGGTAGACATCTTTTAGAAGCCACACGCTGCTTGATCAACGGAGACAGGAATACAGAATGCGAGAGTCAAATCAAGAACCTTCTCACCTTGAAAACATGTGCAACCAAATCAAGGACAATGGGGATCTGGCTTACTGTGGTTTCCAAAGGCCATGGGAAGATGCATTTTTCACAGAAGTGTCTCTCCAAGCCTTTTTCACCCTAACGCCAGCCAATGTATTAGTATCGTTGCTACTGAAGTAAGTGTTCGTTCAGGGTTGTGGTTATTACCTGCTATGATTTTTTAATCTATCACAGCCCAGTACAAGGAAAGCTTAAGATCTATATGGTACATAAATACGTAGACATTGGTATGTGTGTATAAAATATAGATAACCCACAGCTGAACACAGCTGAGCTCAGCAATTAAGTGCTCGCCTCCAACTCAGACACGGGCAGAGGTCCAGGAGACACCATGAGAAAATAGCTAGAGCGGAGGAAGTATTTGCCTCTGATGCACAAGGCCCTGGTGCGGTAAAGCACCAAGGAGGAGGAGGGGGAGGAGGGGGAGGAGGGGGAGGAGGGGGAAAAGGAGGAGGAGGCGGGGAGGAGGAGGAGGAGGAGAATCAGAGGTTCAGAAACATCTACAGAGAGGTTGAGGCCAGTGTGAGCTACTATATAAGATCCTGTCATAAAGGAAGAAAAAAAAAAATCAGAGATAACTGAAATTCAGTTGATTCCTATCCTTATTAAAAATTAAATATAATTCCCATTTCCAACAGTTGTGCTGACCTAGCAGGGATCAGTTCTGTAGGGGGAGCAGCAGGGTGGTGACTTGGGTCCTAACTGTGCCAAGGTGTGCAGACTGCCTCGCCCAGGGACAGTAGAGAAAGGCAGAAAGGGATGGGCTCAAAATATCAAACTTCAGTATTTGTTTTCCTGACCTGACCATTTGAGATGAGAAGACCCACCCTGAATCTGAGCCATCTTCTGTGGGCAGCCCACACGAAAGGGCAAGAAAGGAAGGAAGCAGTTTGTTCGGGTTTTTGCCGCTTGCCCTCACTCTCGGGGGCAAGTCCCTCCATCCCGTGGGCGAGGTGTTCCTTTGTTTACAGTAGAGCCTGCTGCATTTGGGTTCTCACACAGCCTGAAGAGCAGCTGAGACCTCCAGCCTCAGGGATGAAACCACCGCCGGGTTCTCACCCTTTCTGTCTGCAGATGCCAGAGCACAGCCCATCAAACCACACTAATAAATCCCCTTTTTGATACGAATATTTGTACTGTGTAGCGTACACTCACCTATTCATTCCATCATGCCCTGTTCCCTCCAGAGAACCCAGACTGACACAGTGAGGAAACTGTGAATAAAGCGGTACCCAGTGACACACACGGATGAAGTTGCCGTCCCCAGGATCTGCGCACGCGCGCACACGTGGACGACTTAAGGGTAGAAATCGGACTTCCAGGAAGTTCAATCAGATATTTCCGCCATTGTTTGAGCTGCCCAAACCTTGTAAGTGAGTTTACAACTTGAGGAAGAAACCAGCTAAGTGTTCCACCTTCCACGGACTGTAAGTGCCTCTCTGCTAACTTGTTTAAGGCTCTTCACTCACAGCTTTGTTAGCCACGCACGGGAGGAAGCTTCCAGAAGCACTCTGTGCTGTTCTCTTCCCACCCACTCCAGCCCCTGCCCCAGGCACCTGAAGCAGACCCCAGCAGCAAGCCTCCTTGGCTCCAGGCCACTGACAAGAGTTCCATGCCTAAGCCAGTGCCTTCTGACTAGAATGGGAAGCAAAGAAGGGTCTCAAGAGCGCAGAGAACCTTCTCGCCGCAGAATGGAGTCAAGAGTCAGCGATGAAGAGCCTAGGAAAATCTCCCGCGGTGTTCTCACCTTGGAGAACTGGGAAATTACTCCTCAGCAGCTCAAGGGTGGAAGATTACTCAGAGAGATTAGAAACATTCTAACCCTGAGCTTCATGAAAAATAAAGTCGTGACCTACTGTAATTTGTGGATTGCAGCTAACGCCTGATAAGGAGCCCGTAGCTCTAAACGCAGGACCACAAAGAAGTGACAAGCCATCCATCGCCTGTGTGTGTGCCTGAGGCACTTAAAGATGGGAAACTAAACCAAAGGAAGGAAGCAGTGGGGTCAAAGGGCAAAATAACTACATGGAAAATGGGTAAAATGCCCTGATGTCAGGCAGGGCCTGCAGGACCCGGCTGGACAACCAAGGAAGAAGAGAGAGAACAATTATAATAGCGAGCTCAACAGTCGGCTAAGTGCTTGCCTTGCATGTGAGGAACCCTGAGTTCACTCAGAAGTCCTGAGAGACGCCAGGCTTGGCGGTAGCACATGCGTGTAATCCCAGCACTGGGCAGGGGGAAGGGGTGATGTCACACAGGAGGAACTATGGGGCTCATTAGACAGTCAGCCTGGCATATTTGGAAAACTCCAGGCCAGTGAGAGATCTCAACTCAAAAATTTTTTTGCCGAGCATGGTGCACACACACACGCCTTTAATCCCAGCACTTCGGAGGCAGAGGTAGGCGGATCTCTGTGAGTTCGAGGCCAGCCTGGTCTACAAAGCGAGTCCAGACCAACCAAGGCTACACAGAGAAACCCTGTCTTGGGGAAAAATTTTTTTTCTTTTTAAATTTTTAAGAGAAGGCAGACAGTGCCCGAGGAATGACACCCACAAGGTGGCCCTCTGATTGCCACACATACATGTGCACACATACCTGTACACACACTGATATGTACACATTAAAAAGCATTAGTACCCATCATGCAGTTTTTAAAGGCTAAAAATGAAATGCCACAAGCAGATATATTCAGATAAATTTGACAACTTAGATTAGGTGGACCAATTCCTATAAAAATACAAATCACCACAACTAAGAAAATATGCAAATTTCATAATCTGGCTTCAATTTTTAGTTCACTTTAGAAAAAAAACACTACATTTTACACCAGCTCCACAAGGGGCCCAGGGCATGTCTTAACTCATGGTATAAGTCCTGCACAGGCATGATACACATCTTAATTTTTATCAAATCAATTTCAGCAGTAGGTAAAAGAAACAGATGAGCAGTTGGGGTATGGTGCGAAGGCACAGTGTGCATAGACAAAACTCTCCTCCTTAATGTTAACTACTTGCTTGTGGAAGTCCATAAGTTGGGTTTGTAGACTGAAGAGAATTGCTAACTGTTCACTGCACTGCTGTACAGCTGCAGATCTGTATAACACAGGACCATTTGTTTAATAATCTCCAAGTTCGGACAAAGAACCTAAATTTTAAAAATAAGGCAAAGCCAGAGGCAGTACTGGAAAAACCACTGGTCTCTGGGATGGAGACAGATGGAGTGCCATGAGGACGCTATCAGCCTTGAAGAACACACAAACACAAAGCCACAACTATTTCTATGACCACCAAGAAATTTCTTTTGTTCATCTGCAGCAATAAAAGTGGGAGCTGAGACTTAATAAACTTTGTCCTCAAAGCCAATTTTTAATAAACCTAGCTTTGAGCTTTAAAGGTATGCTTATTTTAATATGTCTCGATTAAAAGGCAGCAGCCTGCTGCCAGAAGCAAGCCAAGGGGCTGGGCGGCTGGACCTGGTTACCCACCTCTGTTAGCATAAACTCGGTGACTAAGCTCCCCAAACTCAAGGATTCTGTGACTACAAATCCCCATAGGCATCCACACACAAATGAGGAAGCCTGCCTCTCCCCTAATGTGTGCGTGGCACTGGATCACGGCTACAAGCAACTAGAAAATATGCTCTGCGCTCTTTTTTAATCATTTGTTTAATTTCTCCTTCTCCTTCATCACCACCACCACGACCACCATCATCATCACCATCACCATCATCACCACCATCACCATCATCATCATCATTATCACTATCATCGTCTTCATCACCACCATCATCATCATCACCTCTATCACCATCATCATCACCATCATCATCACCATCACCACCTCTATCACCATCACCACCATCATCATCACCATCATCTTCTTCGTCTTCATCTTCACCATGTGTCTGTATATAAAGAGATGTGTGTATGTGTGGCATAGTGTACCTGTGGAGGCCCAAAGACAACCTCAATGGTAACTTCTCTCTCCCTCCACCTTTACCTGGGTGACAGGGAACGAGTTCACAAGTCACACAGCAAGTGTCTGTATCTGCTGAACCGTCTCACTGACCTCTTTTGTCACCGTCATCTTAATTCACATGAAAGTCAGAGTATAAAATCATGCCTCCTCACCTCTCAGGAGCCTCCTACTAGGTGGGTTTGGATTTTAATTGCAATAAAGAAACACAAGCAAGGGCTTAGCAGTTAGGAGCACTGGCTGCTTTTCCAAAGGACCCGGGGTTCAATTCCCAGCAACCACATGGCAGTTCACAATTGTCTGCAGTTCCAATTCTAGGAGAATCTGGCACCTTCACGGACATACACGCAGACAAAACAGCAATGCACATAAAATAAAAATAAGTAAGTCTTTTTTTTTTTTTTTTTAAGGAAGAAGAAGAAAGAAAGAAAAGAAGGAAGGCAGGCAGGCAAACACAGTCCATGTTGGTGTGAGGTACTCAGGTCCAATCTAGTAGGGGTGTTTTCTCAACTGCAGTTTCTCTCTTTGCAGATGACTCTGGCTTGTGTCAAGATGACATAAAACTAGCCATCACGGAGCTATAAAAGGACATAAAACAATAATCTGTCATTAAAAATCACTGAGCTGAAAGAGACAGCAGAGAGTCTGGAGGTCACCTCGCAACACGCAGGCTGACAGCTGGACAGCAAGACCCACAACGCCCCCCACTCCCAGGGTTCCCAGCACACCACACTTTTCTGCCTAAATCTTTACTTTTCAGTGAAACCCGCAGTAAGAGCCACCAAGGCCGTGACGCGGTAAGTATTTGCAGGAGGGAAAGACAAGCGACAAGTTTACTGAATCCAAAGAGGCCAGGCCCACAAGCAGGATCCCAGGGCTGGGGTCCACAGTCTCAGAACGAGTAAGTGATGATAACCACAAGAAGGGGAAAAAAATGAACGTGGCCTGGCCGGCACTCAAGAGAAAAAAGCTGATTGTGAGGTGAGTCATAGTGATGAGCCTTTCCTTGGAAAATGTAAGGCAGAGGGTGTTTCCCATCTCAAACTTTGAACATTAAAGGAAAACATCCCACAACCACTGCCAAAACATCCAAGAAAAGGGTCACAGCACAGGACAGCCACAGAGAGCGGCATGCATCCATGGCGGCGTGGTGACGCCTGCAACAGCTGCCTCAGCCCTCCAACCGGAGTTCAGAAGGAGCACAGCGGAGGGCGGAAGGCAGAGGTGGGCTCTCTTGGATACCTGGGTTCTGCTTTTTAAATGCACATAAAATCCACATCCTCCTGTATGACACAAGCTGAGCCTTCTGGTAAACAGATAACCAGCTCTGACAAGCCCGCAGCCGCAGCCAGTGCCCACACTCAGATGAAGTGCTGAAGGCCACGGGACAGAGGCAGCAGGCCAGGAGAGAACTTGGTGCCACCCCCTGTGCTGGCAGCACCAGGCACAGCAGGGACTCCAATTCTTCCTCTGGGATCAGGCTCCCACACACTCCTTGGATCTCGCTCCCTCTTTCTTACCCAGAAGTGACTCTGCAATGTGCGGCTGTGAACCAAAGCCTGACAAGGAAAGATGACGTGTCTACGGGACACAGAGGTGCCGGCAGCAGGACGCTCCGCCATCAAACCGAAACACTGGCCTCTCTGCCATAGACGTTAATCCGAAGTTCAAAAATCCCACTCAGGATCAAATGCAACGTGACTGCCCACCCATGCCCTGACACCACGCTGGAACTGAACCTGCCCGATTCCCAGCACGTACACGGTGGCTCACAGCGACAACTCCACAACCAGGGGACCTGACCTCCTTTTCTGACCTCCACAGACACTGCACTATGGTATACAAACATGAATGTAGGCAAAAAAATGTTTATACATGAAACAACAATAAATGGTAAAATATAAAAATACAAAATCAGAGGGAATAGAATATAGATATTAAAATTTTTGCCATGAAATATTTGTTTTTCTTTTTTTGCTGTTTGGTTGGTTGGTTGCTTGGTTTTTCTTGGTTGGTTGGTTCACTGATTTGGTTTTTCGACACAGGGTTTCTCTGTGTAGCCTTGGCTGTCTTGGACTCACTCTGTAGACCAGGCTGCCCTTGAACTCACAGCAATCCACCTGCCTCTGCCTCCTGAGTGCTGGGATTACAGGCGTGGCCAACACATCCGGCTTTGCCTTTCTTTTGCTTACAGTTAAAAACAAGACCAAAAAATAGCTTTGCTGGGCGTATGATCTGTTCCTTATGCTAAAATTTGCCAAATTAAACACCTAAATATAAATTCACTGCTAAGTAAGGTTGAATTTCCTCCATTTAGTGTAGCTTTTTCTTTTCTTAATTTATTTTTTTTTTTTCATTTGTTTGTTTTGGACAACAGTGGGCTCAAAGTCCCATATCTCTCCAAGGCTCCTGACACCACTGCCTTATCCCTTACAAGAAAAACAAGCATAAAGCTAATATTTTCAAACTTCAAAGGTAACATTTTTTCACACCAAAAATCTGCATTCCGTGCAAAGTCAGGGCAAACATTCTTTGCTCCAACCCTGCTAGGAGTGGCACTTAGCTGCCTCCAACACTCTTCCCATGCACTACTGAACAGCATCCTGTACTTCTGGTATTAGAAAACAAACAGCATGCAGAGAGTCGAGCCACGGCACGGGGAATACCCAGCCCCCGCCACGTATCTACAGCATGCAGAGAGTAGAGCCACGGCACGGGGAATACCCAGCCCCCGCCATGTATCTACAGCATGCAGAGAGTCGAGCCACGGCACGGGGAATGCCCAGCCCCCGCCACGTATCTACAGCATGCAGAGAGTCGAGCCACGGCACGGGGAATACCCAGCCCCCGCCACGTATCTACAGCATGCAGAGAGTCGAGCCACGGCACGGGGAATGCCCAGCCCCCGCCACGTATCTACAGCATGCAGAGAGTCGAGCCACGGCACGGGGAATACCCAGCCCCCGCCACGTATCTACAGCATGCAGAGAGTCGAGCCACGGCACGGGGAATGCCCAGCCCCCGCCACGTATCTACACTCCATACTCTGCACTCTGCTGTGATTGCTGCATCACAGATCTCACCACCGAACCCTCTTCCCAAACATTAATCCAACTAACGAAGAAAATTACAGGAGATGTGCACTTTGCTCCTCAGAACTTCAGTGGGCACGGCATTAACTAAAGATCAATATTTAAAACACTGAGTGCTTTGCTTTGCTCAGGCATGTTTTCTTCCTTTTAACCATAACCGGAGTTAAAAATCTTATGGGAAAAAAAAAATGGAAGGGCGTATCCTCATGGGAAAACTCAAACAGGACCCAGTGTTTAGTGATCCAAGGAGGGCGGGTGGACACAATGGGGAGCTGCCTTCAAAGGTTATCCCACCCCCCAGCCTCCCATCAGGCCACTGGGATGACAGCCAACCAGCAGAGTGTCCTCTGCCCCCCCTGCCCCAGGGGGAGACATTTCCAGGGCCCAGATGGACTCTGCCTGGCCTGGGATTAGCCCTAACATCTCCATTACACTCACATAATTTGAAATTGCAAATATCTGTGCATGTGTTAGCCTCCCAAGTAGTGCCTACCTTCTAAAAGATGAGAGCCATTCCCTGCAGTGTTAGCCGAACACTGAGCATTGTTTTAATTCAACTATGTGGCAAAAGGCCTGAAGTAAAGGCCTAGTTTTGTGTGTTGCCTACACTTGGGGAAATCAGTAGGATCTCAAGAGGTCTTAGGGCAAAGGACTCTCTGCATTAGATGCCTGCCGATAAGGCCCCAGACCCAGACTCACAGTGTCACAGGAAAGGCACATCCCTAAGGACCATCTAAGGTTAATGAGTCCCCTTGCTACCCACAGAGGTGTTCGAACAGGCCAGTCACACCCTTACAGAAGCCAGGAGCCACCCCAACCTCTGAGCGCTACCAAGGCTGCTGCCTCCCACTCCTGCTTGCTCACTGTGTCCTCAGGAGCCCCGCACAGCGTGGGCTCCTCCCCTCCAGGCTGCGGCCAAGTGACGGATAGACTGCGTCAAGAACATCTGGTCAGCCATGTCCATGACCCTAGGGGTGGGGATGCTCCCCCACCCACCAGGTGAAGAAATGATCAGAATAAAAGTGTTCACTTCTAATTGGTACATAAATAGTGGCGGGACGCAGAGTAACAAATGCCACTATGAATCCAAAACACAAACAGACAAAATCTACTCTGCAAAATAAACAAACCGAGCGCTAGTGGGTGAGGTGGTGACCAGGGCCTTCCCCCACTGACACAACATGAAGAATGCATGCCGGAACTCAGAGCACACACTCTGTAAATAAACGTTCCAGGAGTATGTAGATGAATGAATGAATGAATGAATGAATGGATGGATGGATGGATGGAGAAGCAGGGTCTTTGAAGGTTAGCGTCCCCTTTCCTGAGCCCCAAACACTTGTAATGTGGATTTGGTTCAACTCAGCTTAGAAGTGACACCTTTCTTCATTAATAGACCAAGCCACTATTCCAACAAAACATAGATTGCCTAGGAAAAATGCTTCTGCAAGTCAAGGCTTTTTTTTAATAGAAAAATGATACACAGGAGAAAATCGAAGTTATTTTAAAATTTTGGAAATGAGTTGCTTTAGTCGTTTGAAAGCAGCAAATCTCGTGTTTCCCTGACCCTCGTGTATATGTTCCAAATCCCAGCTGGAAAATCAAGGTCTAATCACAGAAGTGCGGAGGGTTGGGGGGGGGGGGTATAGGGGGGGAGGCCAGAGAGACATGGGGAAAAGGCAAGAAGCGTCCAAGATGGTGCGAGAATTCCTTGCAGAGTGTTTGTTTGTGTGGCTGAGCTATAAGCCCACGGTGCCAAAGGCTCCTCAAATATGAATTGTCTTTTGCTTTTCAACAGACGCCAAAGTTGATTATGTGGTCAGGCAAGCTATGTCTAAGCTAACAACAGCACACAGCTAAAAGCTTTCCCAGGAGCTTGGGCAACTCTGCCTTCACGGTTTGCCCTTCCATGGGCTGGGACTGGTATCTGTCACACAAGACCACAGAGCGAAGTCACACCCCTCCTCCAACAAGTACAACCACAAAGCTATGGTTTGAATGTTTGTACACTCTCTAAGATTCTGGTTGAAATGTAATCCCAAAAGCAACAATGTTGAGAGAGAGAGAGAGAGAGAGAGAGAGAGAGAGAGAGAGAGAGAGAGAGAGAGAGAGAGAGAGGAGATTTATTACTATATATTAAGTATTTGTAATAACATTTTTTGGCAGTTTGAATAAGATGTCCACCTAAGTCTCAGGCCTGAAAATACTTGGTCTCCGATTGGTGAAGAAGTCTGGAAAAGATTAAGCAATGTTGCCGGAGTTAGTGTGTCACTGGGAGTGGGTTTTGAGGTTTCAAAAGACTTGGGCCAAACCCAGCCAGTCAGCTCTCTCTGCTTCCAGTTTGTAGTTGAAAACATGAACTTGCAGCTCCAGCCACTGCCGCCTGCTGCTTCTGCTCTGCCAGCTCGGACTCTACCCCAGGAAGTGTGCGCCCAAAATAAACCCGGACTCTATCCCTGGAAGTGTGCACACAGAGTAAACCCTTTCTTCTGTGAGTCACTTTGGTCGTGGTGTTTCATTAAATCAGTAGACAGGTCCCATAACGACATTTTCACATGTGTGTCATATGTGTGTTGATCAGATCCCACGCTCCTCTGCCCTCTCTTGTCCTCCCTCTACAGCTCTCCTGGTCTCATTCCTCTTCCCAACTAGCCCCCTTCTACTTTAATGTCTCTTTTGGGGGGGCAGTTCGTTAGGGCTGCTCACAGAGGCACGGATACCTTAACCAGCGGCTACATGGCTGAAGTAAATGGCTCTCAAGAGAGTAGGTGAGGTCCTTGTGAAGAGGCCAAAGGGAACACGCTAAACTCATGCTGGTCTTCTTTCTACTGCCTGTGGGTGCAGCAGGAAGCGTTTTGGAAACAGAGACACCACTTCCCCAGACCTGGGCCCTGGGGCTTACTCTTCTTGCCTTCAGGAGAGAGGAAAGCAAACGCCTGCTGTTTATGAATAATACCTATCCTCAGTATTGCTGTCACAGCCGTGCTACAGACTGGGACAGACAGCAAAGCAGCACGACATGCGCTTAGGAATCAGGGGCACAAGAGCCACAGCTAAGGTTTGCAGAGCCTCATGGAGTCGTGCCAGCCACAGTTTTCTTGATGCACCAAGCAGGATCATAAAGAGAAGACAAGAAAGACGAAGCTCCCAGCTGAACCTAAAGGCTGTGGGTCTCACTCACTGGCACGAACTCAAATGTTTTTGTCTTCTGTATTCCTGTTAATCCTTAACCAAGTCATAAAATTGTATAACACACAGCTCCTAGCTTAAAGAAAGTAGACAATATTTATTCTGAGCCGATCTGAGTGATCGTGGCCCAAGAACATGGGTTCATGTTGTCCCACATATCACCGCTGGAAGCAATTTTTATTAGTTATCTCCAAAGATCATAATTCATTCACCAACCATGTGGTTGGGACAAGAGAAAGGTGGGTTAAGGACTCTGCTGTAGGTCTCAGAGTCTACCTGAGAGCATTTGTAGCTTTGGGGTTGATGGGAACTGTAAGAAAGCTTAGAATACATTTCAAAGGTTTTATCTGATAGTTAAAAGGATGTTAGGTCAGATACAGAGATGCCTATTGAGTGTCTATTAAAGAGACAAAAGACAGCTCAAGATAACTTGGCTCTTAGACAAGCAACACCTTAAAACTCTCACAAGCAGACAGTTTTAACCATCAGCTAGCCTTCCAGACACAAGCGAGCACCCCTCCCAGCTAGCCTTCCAGACACAAGCGAGCACCCCTCCCAGCTAGCCTTCCAGACACAAGCGAGCACCCCTCCCCCCCCCAGAGGAGTTTGCATTTGCTGTACTTCAATACTTTGCTTTATTTTAGTGTCAAATTTAACTCATAAAGAAACACAATCTCTTCACTGTTGTCACTATGGGGAAAGGAAAGAGGAGGAGGAGGTTGGTGCGGATGGGGAGGGAGGTGGTGATCTTCTTTGCAGCGTTCACACAGTGAGAGTGGGGAGCTAACGTCCAGCTGAATTGTCCTTCTCACAAAAGTTGCAGATAGCTGTACACCCAGCGGGGACTCTGCCCTCGGAATGTGAAGTATTTCTTGAACCAGAGTTAGTTGTGTGGAAAGTATGCTCCTCTTTCAGAGGATCAGGGAAGCTAGGAGTCGGAGAAGGGAACAGGAGCAATGAGTCTCCTCACACAGCTCACTGAGCCCAGGAATCTACAGGCTTCCAGACCAGGGAAGGGTGGGGTCGTGCCAAGTGGCCACAGGGAGAGAGAGGACATGAACAGAGCAGCTGGTCAGAGGTGCCCAACCGTGCCTCGCTGATGAGGCGGGAAGGACTAGGAAAAGTCCGCAAGAGGTGTTCCCAGCGCCTGGCAGTCCAGGTTTCTCCCAGCACCCGGGACTGGGAAGCAGACTGTGGCCAAGGATGCCGACAGAATAAGTTCCCAGCGGAGTATCCGAGGACACAGGGATGGCTCTGACAACCAAATGATTAAAAAGAAAGAAATCCATCAGAGGATCTGGGACCTCAGGGAACATGCATGTCCTGAGCCACTAGCCTTCTAATCAATCAATGGCAGTGGCCCCAATCACATAGCCACTAAAAGCAAAGTGACACCTGTCATCAGCCACTGACGGGATTGTCCGAAGTTGGTCAAGTCAAGTTACCGGCCCCTCCCCTCCCCCCCCCCCGCTCCTGCATGATCCTGTCAACGTGTCCAGGAGGTTCAGAGTGTATCTCCGACCAACATCCATACATCTTAGGAACAGTTCACTGAGGTCCCTCCTGTAGTAAAACAGTTCGACAAGTGAAATTTTATTGGGAACAAGAATAAAGCTAACATGTATCTTTTTCCCTTTGGAGACGTATATTTCACAACATAATAAATTCCATTGAGCCCACTAATTAATCAATTACATTGAGTAAAAACGTGGCCTAAAAATATGTAAATGTGGCTGGCGGTGGTGGTGCACAGCTTTAATCCCAGCACTCGGGAGGCAGAGGCAGGTGGATCCTTGTGAGTTCGAGGCCAGCCTGGTCTACAATGTGAGTCAAGGACAGCCAAGGCTACACAGAGAAACCCTGTCTCGGAAAAAAAAAATGTAAGTGTGAGCATGGCTTCATAAGAACTTACACACTACAACACTAACCAACATGCTATGAGCAGACAAATCACACCAAGAACTTTAATCAGCTGTAAAAAATCAGCTGTAAACACTTATTTAAAAAGGGTCTCATTTGCCCAGGCTGGACTTGACCTTCATGTGGTAGAAGGTGACATTAACCTTCTGGCCTCTGCCTGCAACTTCCCTAGGGCTGGGATTACAGGTGTGCCATCACCAGTTTCTGTGTTGCTGGAAATGTAACCTCACACCTGCTGGAAGACCACATCCACCACCAGCCACAATTTTACACAGGAAATATTATGCCTTAACAGAACTAGTCTATTTGCAGATAAGTAGACCAATAAACTAGAGATTTAGCACCATACTTCACAAATGAGATAAAAATGCCAAACTTAGAATTAATTTACTGCCTTTGGGAAAGCCCATGGCTGTGTTTGCAGAGGAGTAACATTTTGATTTTAGAAGGATATCTTCAGTGAGTAAGAAAGTGAACAGCCATTCCTGTTTCACTGGGCTTTGTGTACTCCAAGCATCCTAAGAGTTTGGGATGGTTCCTTGTGCACCCCAGATCTTCAGCAGTGACTTCCCTTTGCACTTGGGCAGAACCACCTACAAGCGACAGAAACCGAGTCAACGCAGGACTGTTCTCACGGAAGCCAGTGCCCTGTAGAAACCTTTGTCTGGGGCAGGAGATCCTGGCTGTTTCTCTTTATAACACACACACACACACACACACACACACACACACACACACACACACACACACATACACACACATACACACACACACACACGAGCATTCCAACACACACACACACACACACACACACACACACAGAGTTCAGGATTCTGTTCCACTGTGCATCATGCCTATACTCAGCACTCAGCAGGTATTAGATTTCAGGATGATACCTCACACACTATTAGATATCATAATAGTCCAAAAAAATTAGCTAGAAAAGACTAATACACAGGCGCACACACACACAGACTCACGCACATAGACACACACATGCACACATGTGCGCACACATGCAGACACACACATATGGGTGCACACACAGACACACATGCACACATGCATGCATACACACGCACAGACACAGACACACACACACAGCTCATTGTTGGTGTTTAACAGCACAGCACAATCTCATCATGCCACCTTGTCCAAGAATCATCTCCCTGGTTCTCAAAATCCTTTGACTTCTGTTGTCTCCACAGTTGCAATCATCCAGAAACCTGGAAGGAAGAACGTGCAAGTGACCCTCCATCCTGTTGCTGCAGAGATACAGAGACTAGCTAGATGTCCGCCGCACCAGACCTTTCATCTCCCAACTCCCAGGTCTCCCCGCAGCATCCCACACGCGCAGCCTGTGACTCACAAACAGCTCCAGCCCGTCTCTAGCTCAGCTTCCCTGTCAGCTAAAACCCTGGCAGTCACACAACATCACAGAGCCTCACATATGATGTCACCTGAGAGCGCAGGACTGTCCCCTCACATCACTGTTGCTGCAGGGATAGAGCACAGAGATGCTGTGGGCTTTTCTGTTCTACTCGGCAAATTACTTGCCACTTCGGAAAGTATTTACTATCGGAAAACCAATTTTTCAAAAGAAGAAAGGAGCGGCAACAGGCAGTTCCCCTGTCTACAGTGGTCCATAACCACCTGGAGGACACAGTAGCCTACGAGCACTGGAAACTGTGGGTGACACGTTCCTGCTGCAGGTTCCTCACTGAAGCACCAGAGCCACGTGGTTCTGCGCACCGTGTCTCAATTCCCTTTGTGAACTTTTTTTTCTTCTTCTTCTCTTTTTGAGACAGGGTTTCTCTGTGTAGCCTTGACTGCCCTGGACTCACTTTGTAGACCAGGCTGGCGTCGAACTCACAGCGATCTGCCTGCCTCTGCCTCCCAAGTAATGGGATTAAAGGAGTGCGTCACCACCTGGCCTTCCCTTTGTGAACTTAAGAAACCATGAGACATTGATTGCCTACCGGGGGCTTCCATGGTTGTGGAAGGGGTGGGAAGCTCTGTGTCCAGAGCCAGGTGGTCTTGGCCCCTTTACAGCCATCTTTGCCAGCCTCTAACATCCCTATCGTCCACCAACCGAAAGCTAGGAGCATCGTCAGAGAGCTGAGGCCTGTGGAGGGACGCCTGTTTTGTTGTGTAACTTGCCCATCTGATGGTTCCACCAGACTGGTGACTATGAGACTACATAAAACCATTACCTCATTAGGACAGGGGACACGGAGAAAGCTCAGTGTGTGTTCCGGGAGCACAGTCACTCATATTTGACCCAAGAACAAAATATCTCTTATCTCCTTTGAGGTTACAAGACGCCTTTTGTAGCAACAAAGCAACAAAGCATTATCATCGTTGTCATCATCATGATCATTAAAATTCCAATGTATGTTTGTACCAACCTGAAGGTCTCTGGGGACACCTAGCTTGCAGTGACCACACATGCACAGAAAGGGCCAAATGCAGGCAGAACCACACTGCAGGTCACCAGGTTCGCCTGCCTTCGTCCTCACTAGAAAGTGAGCCATGTCCTAAAGAGATTGGTATAACGCTTGGCCCGCGTTGGGTCTCCTCACACCTAACAAGACAAATGGCTACCTTCGTATGGGTTCTGGCCAGCTTCTGTGGTGCGGGGACTTGGTACACAACAAAGCCATGCGCATGGGACTCAACCTCAGCACCGGTCACTCAGGGGAGCTCACCCCACCACGTGTCTTCAGAATAAACTCCGCATGAGATGCCAGCTTCTGCAAAGCTCCAAGCTCATTCAGAGCGCAGAGCCACGGAGCCTCCAGAGTCTGAAATCCACTTTCTCAGGGCCACGGAGGCATCCTAACAAGCTTCAACAGATTTCTACACTCAGTGCCAACTGGCACTTGGCATCAGAAGCTGAAGTGGCGGGTCTATTTAACGGGAAGAGTCAACTCACACATCAGCCACCTCGAGTCGATGCCAAGGTTGGATGGAGGGGAAAAAGGGAAATGGGGAAGCGATGTAAGCCTCAGGCATGCATGCCCTAGTCACTGTGAGCTGCTCTGCCTGGCTCTTCCACAGCTCCCCTTCTCTGCCTTTGTAGCAGCACTGCCCCTGGCAGACTTCCTGTGCACTCAAAGCTGCCTGCAAAACTGCTCGGAGGAACAGCATGCCTCTGCCTGCCAGAGAGATCCCTAGACACTGCCCTCATGAAACCCGCAGCAAACAGCAAGGCCTGCCCAGCCCAGGTGACAGACAGACTGTAGCAACTGCGGCTGCTAAAAGTAGTCAGTAGGGACCTCGCCCCTGGGCCTCTCTGGGCCCCAGTGGCTCTCCCTGAGCCCCTCAGAAATAGCAGGGAGTAGCATGGCTCTGTCTTATAGTTAGTAAAAGGCGGGAACCCAGCTTTGTTCCCTAGCAATGCCTACGCTAGGGCAAGATGTTACAGGATCCACTCAATCTGAAACATTTACCATGGTGCGTCCTCCAGAAGAGGTCAGCATGACGGTTTGCAGAAGCAAAACAAAAACAACTGTGAAATAACAATCAGCCAAGTGGCACCAACTCCTCGAAACGTCACACTAGGGCAGATCCATACAATGATTTCAGTAATGTTTTTTTAAATAACATGGAAAATAAAACACAGATACTATTAAGAGAGACTTAGTAACAAGACAACATATTTCCTGTCTCAAAGTTATACAAAAACATTCAAGTTAATTCAATCCATGGATATTTATTTCCCATGTGGGATTAAAGGAGTGTCACTGTGTGTGTGCACGCGCGCGCGCGCGTGCGTGCGTGCACACCACCAAATATGAGTGGAGAACACGGGACAAACTGGGCTGATGGTCATTGCTTGAGACAGTCTCCTTTTTGCTGGTTGGCACTGCATCAGCCACGCAGGCCAGCCCTTAGTAGCTTCTGGAGACTCTCCCGTCTCCACCTCCCGTCTTACAGGAGCAATAAGACTGCATGCGCAAGCTCCCACGTCTCGGTCCAGGAGACCTGAACACTGGCAGGACAAGCGCCTTTACCCTCCGGGCCCTGAGCCTGACTCGTTTGTTTGTTTGCTTGCTTGCTTGAGCCACGCTCTCTCCATTGCCCTGACTGGCCTGAGCTCTCTGTGTAGACCAGGCAGGCCTAGAACTGACAGTAATGCACTGGGCTCTGCGCCCTCCCGGCCCTCTCCACCCCCCTTCCCCCCCCCCCCCCCGCTCCCCCCCCCCCCCCCCTCCCCCGCCCAGGCATATAGGTTCTCACATATAAGCATCCTCACTATCGGCCCCATCAGGCACCGTGTCTAGCTTATCACTGACACTCTGCTTTAAACCTACAAGGTTCTTGGCTTGGACTCAGGGTTGTGCAATGAGAAGCACAAAGAATCTTAAGGTTCACAAGACAGTAACTGGAGCCCAAATTTAACACAACAATGAGGGAGAACCAACGTATGAATTCCAACATAAACAAAAACGCCAAGTTGTTAATAAAAATAAGATGACTCTGGGATGGTGTCTGGGAAGGTGGGCACTGAGAGAACTTCCTCCTGGCATGTCCAACCTTTTGTTGTCACGTGACAATTATCAGCAAATGTCACTGTTCGGTCGAGTTCCAAAAATGAAACTCAAAATACACCATCAAGTTTTAAGTAAGGTTATAATTTTGCTATAGGGCTGCACTCATAGCTATCCTTAGCAACATGTATGTGCGGCCTGCAGCTTGGACACGTGTCCAACACTGATCATAATCACAGGCTGCTTTGGCCCCTAAACTCAGAGGAACATCAGCGGGATGGAGCACATGCACGCACTCAGAAGCCTTGGGTTAAAGAGCCAGCTCCCCACAGGCCGCTTTCCTTCTATCTTCTGCAGAGTCAACCTGAAGCACAGCGCCGCCCGCCCACCCCTAACCAACAGCGCAACACGCAGGAGAAGGGAGAGGCCCTGCCACCCAGTTTCTGAACTCAACACACACACATACACAAAAATAACAGTAACAACATAGCAACTAAGCTTATCATCTGACAGATGAGAAAACGGAGGCTGGGAACATGGCTCAGTGATAGAGGCTTTGCCTAGCATGAGTGAGGCACCACCCCAAAAAATAAACAAATTTTAAAAAATGGAGAAATGAAAAACCCTGACTCAAAAAGCTAAAATTAAATGAATATACATTTTGAACCTACCAATTGTTAGTGCAAAAGAGACAAGGCTGTGACACGGCCAGCCATCCTCAGAGGAGCAACCACACAAGGGGACTCAGTGAGTGACAAGATAAAGCTTGAGGCTTATCAAATGTGATAATATCTGACCTGCAAATTTTCCTATGTAAGGGTCTCTCTGCATCTTCCCTCTCTGTAGCATTCTTCTTCACACAGGAAAACGAGCGTGGCACAAGTAATCGTCTCCAATACGAGGTCTAACGTGACTCTGCCCTGATCTAGGAGAAACAAGCTTGAGAATGCGGGCATGCAGGGAGAGGAGGGAGAGGAGAGGAGGGAGAGGAGGGAGAGGAGGGAGAGGAGGGAGAGGAGGGAGAGGAGGGAGAGGAGGGAGAGTGAGAAGGGAGAGGAGGGAGAGGAGGGAGAGAGAGGAGGGAGAGGAGGGAGAGGAGGGAGAGTGAGGAGGGAGAGGAGGGAGAGGAGGGAGGAGGGAGAGGAGGGAGAGGAGGGAGAGGAGGGAGAGTGAGGAGGGAGAGGAGGGAGAGGAGGGAGAGGAGGGGAGGAGGGAGAGGAGGGAGAGGGGAGAGTGAGGGGAGAGAGGGGAGGGAGAGGAGGGAGGGAGAGGGAGGGAGAGGAGGGAGAGGAGGGAGAGTGAGGAGGGAGAGGAGGGAGAGGAGGGAGAGGAGGGAGAGTGAGGAGGGAGAGGAGGGGAGGGAGGAGGGAGAGGGAGAGTGAGGAGGGAGAGGAGAGGAGGGAGAGAGGAGAGGAGGGAGAGAGGGAGGAGAGTGAGAGGGAGAGGAGGGAGAGGAGGAGAGGAGAGTGAGGAGGGAGAGGAGGGAGAGGAGGGAGGGGGAGGAGAGGAGAGGAGGGAGAGGAGAGGAGGGAGAGGAGGGAGAGGAGGGAGAGTGAGGAGGGAGAGGAGGGAGAGGAGGGAGAGGAGGGAGAGGAGGGAGAGGAGGAGAGGAGGGAGAGGAGGGAGAGGAGGGAGAGGAGGGAGAGGAGGGGTTGGCAGTGACAGCTACAGCAGTACCTATGCCAGGCTGGCCTGAGCTTCTGACTCCCCTACCCTCAACTCCCAACTGCTGGGTTACAATATCATGCCACCACGCCCAAGCGATGCAGTGCTGGGACTCAGATAGAGGGCTTGCTGAGTGTGTAGGCTCTGGGCCAGCTGAGCTGTGGCCTTGCAGTTTACGTCTTAATTGTTTTCGAACATGCAGCCAGAACTCCAGCACACCTGCAGCCATGTCTAGTGACGATGGCAGGGTCTGAGCTCAAACCCTGCACAATGCATCCGCCAGGGCAGAGCTCCCAAGGCGCAGGCCAGGCCCTCAGCTCCACCAGGAAGGAAGAAGGAAGACGACGAAAGGCGTCACGCTTCACTTAGGTTTAAAATGCAGTTACAGTCTTAAAACACATCAATTATCACAAACACCTGAAAATGCACTCTCACAGTATTTTCCAAGCTGCACAGTTGCTCCCTTGATGCACCCGAAAGTTCACTAAATTTATTTTTCAAGTGTCAAGTTTTTTTCACCTTTAACTCAGAAAGCAGAGTGTTTGTCATAATTAACTTGGTGTTAGCGAGTGTTATTCCCACTTTACAGAGCACAGCAGCTTCCAACCCAAAAGTGATCGCACGTGGCCTCTAACACCTCTAATAACTCGTAGACCGGTACAGCACCTCAGGGGAATTCTCAGAACAGGGCAGCATCTCCCTGCCCCAACTCTCCCCAGCCAGGGCCCCTCTATAAACTGCTCACTCACACATGGGGCGTTCTCTTCCCTCCAGACAGCATATATTGTCCGTATAGCTGGACAATAAATATCACCTCTCCTCTAACGACCTGCCAAAATGTGTTTAGTAAAGGTACTTCTCGAAGCAGCTCTGTGCTAAAATAAAGAGAATGGGAGAGAGAGAGAGAGAGACAGAGGCAGAGACAGAGAGAGAGACAGACAGACAGAGACAGAGAGACACAGAGAGAGAGAGACTGTGAATGCACAGTCAATTCTTACAGTAGTAATTCCTAATGCCACCTTAGGCATGCCTCAATCAAAAAACAAAAACAAAGCAGAAAACAAAAAAACTTACACTCCAATTGTTCTCTGTTGTTGATGATGGGTGGCACTTTGTGGTGATACAGCTGTTTTGGGGTTCCCTATATACCTGTGAGTAGCCCTTCACCCATGCTCTGTAATGAGGCAAATGAACTCATTGGGGGGTCACTGTTTGGACTTGAGCGCAAGCCTCATTTTGTCACTGGTGTCTTATCTTGAAACTCACTGGCCCTGAGTTCCCAGGACAAGGGCAGCCCAGAAGTGCAATTACTGTTTGCTCACCATAAAGGCTTACTCATGAAAATGTGCTTCATCAAAGGGTTCACAACCAACATGATTTGAAAGCTACTTGTGAAAGACATCACAACAGGTTCACAACCTGGTGAGTGAAAGAGCACAGAGCAAGACAGCTGTGCTAACCCCTCTTTTTTTCCCCCTTTGGTTTTTCGAGACAGGGTTTCTCTGTGTAGCCTTGGCTGTCCTGGACTCGTTTTGTCGACTAGACTGGCCTGGAACTCATAGCGATCCTCCTGCCTCTGCTGGGATTAAAGGCGTGAGCCACCACCACCCAGCTTGTCATGGCTCTTATTAAAGAGATCAGAGAAGTCCTGCGACTCACTTTGCCACGCAGCTGCCCACGGCCACGGGACATGGTTTTTCTAAGTGAGATCAGTCATTCACGTGGCACAGGACGGGATTGAGCGCAGTGGCTTCAACCGTTCTTTATCCTGAGTGGATCATGGAGAATGTACAAAATCTAGGATTTAGGTAGCCAAGTGGGCCTCTGTCTCTTACTGGCTACGACGCACCCCACCCCACCCTGGGGTACCTCTGTTCCCTTGCCTGCCACCTCAGTCCTCGATCAGCACCCACACAGCAGAACGACTCACCTGCATCAAAGTCTTCAAGCAAGGTTCTCTCTTGCTCCTCCCACTCCCTCTACTGACAAAAACCCGGCTCACACACTTAGGTTTCGGCCAGGAACCACAGTTAGCAGTGGCTTCGCCCAGTCACCAGTACAGACTCGGGCCCTGCCTGGTGGTGGGACTATGAAGGTGATGATGTGGCCTTCTAGTAAAATCCTGTAACATTTGGTGAGTGGCGTGTCTGCCCCCCCCCTTTTTTTTTTTTTTTTTTTTTTTTTTTTTTTTTTGAGGCAGAGTCTGTCTGTGTAGCCTTGACTGTCCTGGACTCACTTTGTAGACCAGGCTGGCCTGGAACTCACAGTGATCCATCAGCCTCCGTTTTGCTATCTTTGAGACAGGGTCATATGTATCTCGGGCTAGTCTCCAAATGGACTACGTAGCTACAACTTTTGATCCCCCTGTGTTGAACTCCATGACCCAAGGACAGACATGTGCATTTGGCAAATGGAAAAAGACAAACCGTGAGCTGGGACACCCTTGGAGAAGCTGGCAGACAGGCTCCACAGGGGGGGCCCACAGGAACAAGCAAATTGGTGCCAACTGTGACCTCACCTGGTGCCACATTTGACTAGGCAAACGCCAGTGGCTTTGTGTTGTGTTAACTTTTCCTGAGGAGACATGAACAAATGTCTACGCACCCCCAGATAAGACACCAAAGACAAAGGATGGCCTATGCTCAAGTCCAAATCGGCGAGCTAATGAGTTTATTGGCCTTATTACCGAGCGTGGGTGTACAGGGGACCCCAAAACAGCTACGTCAGACAGACAACATTGTGGAAACTGTAACGTAACACACGCACACACACCCGTAGTTAACCCTGCATCTCCCAAGACCCTATGAAGCTGGAGAACAGGGAACTGGCTGCAAACCCCAGGCTGGCACTTGTGACCCTTCCCTCCCTCCATCTGTAGAAGGTGTCTACAAGCAGCTCCGTCACCAATACCACAGACCTGTCACCACGCCGCCTTGATCATCTGGTTACCAGACTCCAAGATGGGCAATGACATGGCTGTGCTATGCCTCTGTTACGTTCACAGAAACAAATGTCATCCTTCATCACATATCTTTAAATTTTTCCTCCTCAGTGAGACAGGATCCCAAACATAACCTTGGAATGTAGACGCTTCAAATGCCAAAGGCAGAGAGGTGCTCACCGCAGGGCTAGCATGCTGTAACAAATGAGGCAGTCAATCCCAATCTGGCTTTCTCTGCTGTCTGTGTATCACCGGGGTCTAACGTAACCAGTTATTTCTTGGTAAGAACATTTTCAGAAGAAGTGGCTTCAGCATCTCAGCAAAGGGGAAAAGAATTTCTAGCAGTTTCAACCTCCCATGTCTCTTTTGAGGAATATGTGCCTGTCAATCACACATTCCAATTTACAGCAAGTGAAGAAGGCAAAGAAAAAAATAAAATCACCCTACAGAAGTGATATGTGTCTATAATCCCAGTACTTGGGAGCCTGCGGGGAGGGGAGGGGTCCTCACGGGATACCAACCCAGTCTGCACAGCCTGTTTCCTGGGATGATGGGGGAACGAAGAGTATTAGTTAAGGCTGTCAATTCCATCGTCTGTGATCAAGGCAAAAATATTCTAAGCAAAAATCATGTTAAGCGCAAAGACTTCAGCATAATGTGCTGAGATTTAAAAAAAAAAAAATCTAATATTAAAGATTACTGAGTAAAGGCACCCGGGAGAGCAATTCACAAGTTAATGCATCTCGTACATGAAATAAAACAGAGAAATCTCAGGTCTTAATTTTTAATATAATAAAAAGCTGTGCACACACTGCTGAGATTTCTGCTTTCTCTCCATGGTAAATAATCAGCTTAGAACTCATGAGTAAAAATAAATTTTATTTCCCTTGGAATGAGACTCATTCATTCTCACATACATGCATACAAATTCTGGGGACGGACCCCGGTGGGGGCGGGGGGGATTAGGAGGGGGGCCACCGACTGCACATACTCAGCTCTCTTTATTCCTTTCTGTAAATGTAATTTAACTAACCAAAATCTCTCACACTACTACTGTCAGGTATACACATTGCCACAAGCCTGATGTGACTCCAGTTTTTACAGAGCGTGTTACATTAGTAAAATTAATGTAAATATGACATTATTTATCTAGTTGTTCATCATATCTCCCCGTCTCCCGGTGTTCATGCGTCTGAAGAATCCTCTCCCTGCCTCACTCCCAATGAGACTACGGCAGAAGTGACAGTGTTGTCACCACCACACTGGCTTGTAAGAACTAGTCGCTGGCTCCCTTCATGTCCCCAGATACCTGTGAAGAGGGGCTGAGAGCTCCTGCCGAGCGGCCCCATGAGGGAGCCTTACATGGATTCTGAGCCCCACTCAAGCCACAGGAGGGCCACCGCCTCCTAAGACATGGCCATAAAGATCCGAGGGCACCATACCCGGTCACGGGGTCACCGGCCACAGAAACTAAGAATCAAGGAAGTTTTGGGTTTCTTCATAAGCCACTAAATTTAGGAAGAAGGCTCCATTGTGCAGCAACAAGAAGCTACATGAATGAAACAAAAGTTCAGTTACCGAGCCTGTCGTAGAAGACTTGTCATCATGCTTGGGTATAAATGCCATCAGGAAAAAGGAGGGGCGCACATAATGTACCCCTGTTAAAGAACAGAAAGAACCCTAATTCGGATTTATTATTTTCTGAACGTTACAAAGACTACACATCCGGGGACTGGAGAGACGCCGCCACCGAGGAGTTAGAGGGCCTGAGTTTACGCCCCAGCTCGCATACTGCTTGGCTCACAACTGTCTGTAACCCCAACTCCAGGGCCTGACTGATGCCCTCTTCTGGCCTCCAAGGGCACTGTCCATATAATTTTTATATTGTTATTTATTTCGAATTGTGAGTATGTATTCGTGTGGATGTGAACACACATGAACACCGTGCCCTCAGAGGCCAGAATAGAACACTGGATCTCCTGGGGCTGGAGTTACAGGGGCTCATGAGCCACTTGACGTGGGTGCTGGGAACCGAACTTAAGTCCTCTGGAACAGCAATACAGGCTCCATCCTGCTCAGCCACCTCTTCAGCCCAACATATAATTTTCAAAATCAAACAAACAAAAGCTTTAGATTCCCTACTTCACATTACCCTGAAATGAACAAAACGCATACAGAAAGGGAAATGTTTAATTAAACATTCGTTGTTACTTAGGCTACCTTTATTTTTTGCCTATTTTTCCACTCTAGGAAGTGACCACTGTGACATTTCAGAAACACAGCCAAATTATAAAAATTCCTTGCAGAGTTCCAGTGGCCAAAGGATGCATGCTCTGGCTCGTGTAGGGTGACGCAATGATGCCACCGCGGCCAGAGTGAGAACATTCCTGTGGAGAGCTGGTGTGAGCAGAGACCCGCAGCTTCCGGGGACTGTCTGTGGCCTCGCAGACTGTTTTATGCTTCTCCGCAAAGGAATGGCTGAGGCTTGCTCTACAAGGGATGTGACTGACGGGCATGGCTGCGCACACTTTTAATCTTAGCATGGGTGGGAGAGGGGCAGAGGCAGGCAGGTTTCTGGAGTTTGAGACCAGTCTGGTCTATATAGTGAGTTGTGGGTCAGCCACGGCTACGCAGTTAGACGCTGTTACAGAAACAAAAGGAAAGATGGCAGACAGACATGGAGCTGTGACAACTCTGGAGGAGAGCATGCCTGCCACCGCGGGGAAAAACGTGACACACACACACAGCCTGTGGAGCCTGTGGAGGTGGGAGTCTTCAGCAGCGGTATGAGAAGTGCTTCCACATGCAAACATACAAGCACGGAGTTCATTCCTGCAGCACACACTTGTGGACTCGCCAGCGAGCAATGGCTTCCCTCACCAGGCTCATGGGGGTTGCCACTCACACTCACACCGATGGAGCAAAGTAAAATAAAATAAATAGGCACACGTCTGTAGCTCAAGAACTTTGGGGGGGGGGGATAAGGAACTCGAGGTCATCCTTAGCTACCTAGGAGTTTTTAGAACAGACTAGGATACACAGGCCTTTTTTTCAAAAAATAAAAAAACAGGAGGAGGAATCTCACAGGATTTTTCACTTTCAATTACATGTCCATCGGTAAGAACTAGATGTCGTTCCTCAGTCCTGTGCACTGAAAGCACATATAGAATATGGAATTTGCACAGCACCCCTAAGGCTACTACAGAATATGGAATTTGCACAGCACCCCTGAGGCTATCTGTACTTGGCCGTCCTGGAAGCAAAGACTGCCATCTCACATGAGATCGGGAGGCAGTGAGTGATTCCAGGCATTAGCCAAGTGACGTCACAGGTTTTACGTTCTCTAGAAACCATCTGTCTGAATCTACTAGCTCATTAAATATAAAAGGCCAGGTGTCGTGGTAGCACACACCTGTAATTCTAGAATTTTGGGAATCTGAAAGAGGACTGAATCTGAGGCCAGCCTGGGCTACTCAGTGAGGCCCTGTCTCAACAACAGAATTTCAGATTGTTAAACTTTGTGACAGGCTTATTGAAGCTTAATGTGGCATATATACAGCAATTTATTTTTAATGGTTTTGTGGGGGTTTTTTGGTTTTTTTTGTTTTGTTTTGTTTTGTTTCTTTCTTTCTTTTTGGGAAAAGTGACCATGGAAAATGGGGCAGATAAGGAAGACGTCATGGACCAAACAGAACGCCTGCATGAGGTGGGAGCTGAGTGGCGGGCACCCAGGGGCTTTTTTCCTGCCCTCTAGTCATTTATGTGTAAACATTTCCACCCTGGAGAGCAACCCTCGAAGCGGCTTGGCATGTGTGAAGCATGCTGACAGGTAACTGTATTACGGGGAAGACCCAAGACTGAGGCAAGCAGATCCTAAGTGGGTGTTTGCCAAGGGAAACACTTCAAGGTACAAGAACAGATTCTGAAGGCTGGGACTCAACACCGACATCTGCTCTGCCATATGCGGCCATCTGCTCCACATCACAGACAGCAAAACATTTCAACAGGACGTGTCAGAGGAGACTCCTCATCAGAACCAATTACCGGCAATGTGCTTCCAGCCCGAAGCAGATTAGAAACTCCTGGGCAGAAGTTAATGGAAAAACCACAAAACCACAGTGCAGGTACACATTCTAATTAGGGTGGTTACCTGCTGAGACTCTTATCAGTTCTGATATCTTAAATATTTAAATAAAAGAAAAAATAACTTGAGGATGTAAGACATGTTGAGAAAGCATTCAGGGGTAAGAATGCAGAGTTAGGAAAAAAAAAAAAAAACCCTTGAATGGAAGACCCGGTGGGGTTTAGGTCCCCTAAAAGCATAAAACACTCACCCAGGGACTGTGGTCAGTAAAAAACTGTTTTACAACCAAAGGGATCATGGCCCAAAAAAAAAAAAAAAAAAAAAGCACACAGGCTACAAACGCACGCGCACTGTAAGGCGTTTTTCAACTAAAATGAACTTGTGGTGCTCATAAGACCAAGCACTGCAGCCAGGACAGCGGGAAAGACTGGACGGAGCTGACCAGTGTGCTGTGAGGGTGAAAGGAGAGAAGTGCCCTGGCAGGTACAGGAGCTGGCCAGCAGCACACACACGCTTAGGCAGAAAGCTCAAAGGGGCCAATGTGACTCCTCACAAAAGACGGGAGAAGCAGCCTGGAGCAAGCTGAGCATCCAGGAGATGAAGGTTTGCTGTGTTCACAGGCCGGAGGACCTTCTGGAGGCTTTTTGAAAGGGAGACATGCGAGGAGCTGGTGCCCCTGTGGGAGGCTCTGCAGCCTCTGACCAGAGAGTCAACAGTGACAGCAGAGGCTGGAGAGACGGCTCAGCAGACAGGAGGGCACGGCTGCTCTTCAAAGAGGGCCCAAGCTGAGTTCCCAAGTTGTGGGTACACAGCAGCCCATAACCATCCCAGAACTCTATTTCTGAGCAACCCGATGCCATCTTCTGGCCTCCTCAACCACCAGTTGCACACATGGAACACACACATGTGTGCAGGCAAAACCTTATACATGCTGGGCGATGGTGGCGCACGCCTTTAAACCCAGCACTCGGGAGGCAGAGGCAGGCGGATCGCTGTGAGTTCAAAGACAGCCTGGCATACAAAGTGAGTCCACGACAGTTGGGGCTACACAGAGAAACCCTGTCTTGGAGAGAAAAAAAAACACCTTATACACAATAACTATATGTAAAACACATATCCCAGCACAATTAACACTCACTGTGAAGGATGCGTGGAGAAATAGTATTCCTTTTACATAGAGAGATTTACATTAAAATTACACTCATCCACCTATAAGGCCTAAACCTATACAGCCTTACTCCTGTCCTAGATATTAGGAACCTCAAATGTAAGGCTAAACCTTTGTTTAAAGTAAGAATATTAACTTCCCCTTCTAACTCTTATGACCTAGGGTCCTGCTGGGCTCCTGTCCAATGCAAGTCAACCACCGTAGGATTAACATTTAGGCTCCTCAGCAATCTTTGAGGTGTAGTGTCAGAAGTCAACCAAAGCGGTAAACATGGCTAATTTTTTAGGATTTATTTATTTATTTATTTTATGTGTCCATTTTGCCTGCATGTACGGATGTTCACATGTGTGCTAGCGGTCATTAAGGTGAGGTGACAGTGTCAGAGAGTCGTGAGCCTCTGCATGGGTGCTGCCAGTTGAGCTCCAATCCTCACAGGAGCCTCACGCGCTCTCGGCTCCCGAGCCACAGCTCTATCTGCGTGGCTACTGTGTAAAGACACTTGGCTGTGACTCTTGAGAAGTCCATACTCATATCACTTCTGTCTTACTTTTTCTCAAGAACCTTTCAAAAAAAATCTCCCTTAATAAATTCCAACCCTGCTTCACACTGGCTTGCCTGACGTCCTTTTCTAGGGCCAATAGAGAGTCTGTGTCTTGACCTAAGTTTAGGCACCTAAAGGCTTAAAGAGACTCTTCCGTCTGAGGCAGGAACAGCGTGCACCTGGGCACCCACCAGTGACAAATGTGCTCTACAGAGAGCCTGGATTCTAGGGTGCCATGTCGAAATCAAAAGTGTGAGGTAACCTCAGCAGTTAAGTAAAAGGAAACAAGGCGGACAGACAAGGACACTCCGTAGCGAGCTCTGCAAGCCGCTTGTGGTGTCGGCTTCCCAGGGAAGGAACGCTCTTGCAGGAAGAGGCGAGGGTATCATATCAGGCCAGCCGTCAGGGGGCTCCGGAACCCTCCAGAAGCTCGGGAAGGCTCTGACTCCACCCCGCTTTAATTCGCCTTTGTTAACTGAACTGATGAAAGGCTGTTGGCAAGACTACTCATCATTAATATAAAGATCAGTCTTGAAAGTGGCACTGAGTTCTCTTTGGGGTTCAGCTAAAACCAATGTGCTCCCCAACAGGAGCACCCCATGGGCTGCTAGAAAGTGTGACTTTTTTTTTTTTTTTTTATTACAAACCAAGTACATTATTAGCAAATAAAGCCAGAAGGAGCATGCGCCTTCCCCAGTACTGCTGTACAGGTATTTTCATATAAATAACTTCAGTGTGGTAATTATCCAGAAAAACAGATGAAATATTCCGGAAGAACAGCCATATAAACATTATACTATTGTATTGATGGAAAGAATATGTTAGCCACTAAAAGTGCTTAAGATGTTAATGCAAGGAAACATTTTCTTTTTTACTTTAAAAACAGTAAATAACAGTATTTAGTGTGACCCTCAAATTTATAGGAGATTCCAAGATTCAGGTTACTGATACTAGAGGTTGAAAGTCCTGGATTCTGTTCTCAGCACCAAGGGGGGAAATGAAAGCGCAAAATGTACGCAAAAAGATTTCAGTCTCGCTGGGCGCACGTCTTTAACCCAGCATTCAGGAAGGCAGAGGCAGGCAGATCCCTTGTTAGTTCAAGGCCAGCCTGGTGTACAAAGTGAGTCCAGGACAGCCAAGGCTACACAGAGAAACCCTGACTCAAAAAACAAACAAAAAAATTTCAATCTCTCTATTAAAAGTATAAATGTGCTTTTTTTAACATACATATAAAATTTTCTTCTTTCCAGAACTACACATTTAATTTCTAGCATGCGTAGTTCCCTCACTGAACTGAACAGAAGACTTCTCAGGCTGCCCGAGGCTCCCAGGTTTCCACAGCAGAGACCAGGAACTCTGAGCGCATCAAGGGCAGAGAAAGGAAGGAAAAGCCTGGCTTTGTCAGACTGCTTTGTTTGTTCGGTTGTTTTTGTTTTGTTTTTTGAGACACGGTCTCTCTGTGTAGCCTTGGTTGTCCTGGACTCGCTTTGTAGACCAGGCTGGCCTTGAACTCACAGCGATCCACCTGCCTCTGCCTTCCAAGTGCTGGGATTAAAGGCATGCGCCACCACCGCCTAGCTTTGTCAGACTGCTTTTATTCTTTCAACACTGAATGGCAGAGCCACACTCGGTCCTGGCTGCAGGCCTGCACACAAGCCACCCTCTTTAGAACAGGACCAAGTGTGGCTCCACCCCAGGGCAGAGTGACAGAGCAAAGCTGGGCTGTCTCCCTCCAGGTATAAACAGGTAAACAGCTCTGGCCTCCTGTAGCAAGCTTCTGAATGTGCTCAGTTACCAGGATCCACCTCCTACTCAACCCGCATGGATTCCACCAGCCCACCCCGCTCCCTTTTCACACTGATGCTCCTGCCAGCCAGCGCTCACCCTCTGCAGTTGTTGGCATGGGCTGATGGCATGGCTGAGCTTAGCACCTCCACGTACTCAATGTCTGCGGACTTCTAAGGATGCAGAGTACCGTTCCTACAGCTGCCACCCCGACTCATGTCCACCCGCCATGATGGCCACATGGCCTGACCATGTCCTTGAGGTTGTAGAGTTGGCTTAACAATTAAGAACACACATTGCTTGCTTCTGCCGAGCAGTTGAGTGAGGTCCCGGCACCCACATTAGGCAGCTCACAACTGCTTTTGTTGTTGTTGTTGTTGTTGTTTTTGCTTTTCAAGACAGGGTCTCTCTGTGTAGCCTTGGTTGTCCTGGACTCCCTTTGTAGACCAGGCTGGCCTGGAACATTCAGCAATCAACCTGCCTCTGCCTCCCGAGTGCTGGGATTAAAGGTGTGCACCACCACGCCCGGCTCTCACAACTGCTTTCAACTCCAGCCCCAGATAATCCAATGCCTCCGGCCTCCAAGAGCGCTTGCACTGACATGCGCATAGTCATATGCAAGCACGTATATGTTTACATAATTTTAAAAATAAGCCCTTTTAAAAGTATTCTTTTGTGACTAAATATTCTGCCCTTTGAAAACAAATATAGGATGGAACTAAGGATGCCAATTTTGGGGACACCTATCCCACTATCCCACTGTTCGACTCATGCCACCCACCTTCCCATGTGGGGAACACAAGGCGCCTGGCACACAGGATCAGCTACTGCCACCGTCATTTTCAGGATGAACACTGCAGGGTCACCCCACTGCGTCTGTCTCCATGGTAACAGTGCAAAGCAATTTAAAAAACAAACAGACACATGGGCTAGAGAGATAGCTCAGAATTTAAAAAGCACTTACTGCTCTTGCCAGGGACCTAGATTCAGTTCCCACTGCCCACATGGTTGTCCGCAACATATGTATCTCTGGGGAGATCCATAGACACCAGACATGCACATGGTGTGCATATATACACACACACACACACACACATATATATATATATGTGCAAGAGAAACACTCATACATATAAAAATAAAATAAACAAATCACTTTTTTTTTTTAATTTAACAAGTTCAAAAAACAGAACACACAAAAATGTAGAAAGAAAACCCACATGGCTCCGTCCAACCCACACATTTCTTTAGGCCACTTGCTGGCTTTTCTTCAGTGTGAGACTCCGAGGTCAGGCAGGGAACATTTTCTTCACCGACTCTTGTTAATTCCGCAGCGTGACATGTGGAGCAATAGGTGCTTAGTCAAAGGCACACAAGCCCAGGCTGGCATATCAGAAGATCTGATAGAAACGAACATCCTGTCCCTTTAGGTGGAAACAAAGGAGTTTCTCAACACAGTAAAAGCCCAGGCCCAGCTTCCTGGAGCTTTACTAGAGCACACCAAAATACAAGGCGATGACCCCTGGAAACACCACTCTGGGGGACACAGAGGACAGAGACACCGGGCAGAGAGTCTGGAAGGCAGGGCTGTCCGGCGTCATCCCCGCCGGGCAACAGAGCGCACAGACCACTCTACCTAGAGTGTAGGCTTGTAGAAGAATCCAACAGTACAAATACACAAAACGGCTCATTTAATAACGGGCCCTAAAATGTAGCATAAGGCAGGCCTGGAGAGGACCAAAGAAAGGAAGTGTCAACAATACTGTATATAAACACAAAGAGACCTTCAGACAAGCACTGCGTTGAATCTGAGCCCAGTCTACCCAGACAGCTGATCTCTCTGCATCTCTATCTGCTGTGGAAAACTAACTGTGCTGGTCAATCTGACACAACCAGGGATACCCGGGAAGAAGAAAACCCTCATCTGAGAAGCTGTCCCTGTTCGCACTGGCCTGTGGGCATGTCTGTGGGCATTTTCCTAACTAATGATTGGTTAGGAGAGGAGAGTCCAGTCTACTGTGGGCAATGCCAGTCCTGGGCACACTGGGCAATAGCAGGCTGAGCAGGCCAGTAAGCATCTCAAGTTCCTGTCCTGACTCCATCACTCAGTGATGGAGTGTGACCTGGGAACTATAAAATGAAATAAATCCTTTCCTCCCCAACTTGTTTTTCCACCGGTGTTTTATCACAGCCACAGAAAAGCAGGCCAGGACAGATATTGGTACCAGAAGCACAGGATGTTCTTGTGAGAGACCCGAAGACGTGGGGTGATTTTATGTCTTGAACTATTTTGTGAGGAGTCTGGAGCTCTGGGCTAGGAAAAGTTTTTGAGTGCTCAGATCTGAATGGGCTGTTATGGGGACCTGGAAAGCAGAAAGGTTGGAAAAGGTGGAGGCAACAGGACACCCAGCTTGTTAAGTCTCAGAGGGAAGCACAGACTCTCAGGGTCACTTAGGTAATATTTTGAATTAAGAATCTATAAGCAGAGGCCTGGCGTGGTGGTGCATGCCTTTAATCCCAGCACTCAGGGAGGCAGAGGCAGGAAGATCGTTTTGAGTTCCAGGCCAGCCTGGTCTACAAAGCGGGTTCGGAACAGCCAAGGCTACACAGAGAAACCCTGTCTTAAAACAACAACAACAACAACAAAATCTATGGATGTGAAACCTTTGCTTTGCTGGGACAACCAGTGCTGGGGCTGAAGAGTCAGCTGTGATTAACCAGGGATGAATCTGTAGAGTATTTCCTGGAAGTCAGCTCAGATAAGCTGTGGTCCAGAAGGTGCCAACGCTGCACTGCAAGCTAGGAGCTGAATTCAGTAATTCAGAGTAATTGATAGTCTTCCATATGGCTCTAGTTGGAGGCATGAAAGATGCAGGACTGGTGGAGAGAAGGTGGAGGTCGTTGGGAGAAGCTGGGGGTCATGAGGAGAAGCTGGGGCCATGAGAAGCTGGGGGTCGTGAGGAGAAGCTTGGGCCTGTCCAGGTTCCTGAGGAGATGCTGCTGATGAGTGAATGGGCAGCTTCAGTGGAGACCCCAGAAAACGCTCACATCAGGGCCATGGAGGGACCACCAAGGACAGTAGCATGTGAAGAATGGAAGCAGACTTAGCTTACAAGACAAAATGTGCATTGCTGTGGACATCAGAGCCAAAGAAATTGTCTGCCCGAACTCTGGAGCCCAGAAGATCAGGAGTAAAGCACCAAACATCAGACTTTTCTTGATTAAAGATTGGTGTAGAAGGGCCCAGGCCACTGTGGGTGGTCCCGGGAAAGGAGGCTGCGCAGGTCATGTGGGGCAGCCTTCTTCCACAGCGTCTGCTTCAGCCCCTGCCTTGCCTTTCCTGGATGATGAACTGCAACCTCTAAGCCAAATCGACCCTTTCCTCCCCAAGTTGCATTCGGTCAGTGTTTTATCATAGCAACAGAAACAAAATTAGGACACTAACCTACATCCGTACCTGAGGAATTTCATTTCTTTTCTTTTTTTGCTTTTTGAGACAGGGTCTCTCTGTGTAGCCCTGGCTGTCCTGGACTCGCTTTGCACATCAGGCTGGCCTCAAACTCACAACAATCTGCCTGCCTCTGCTTCTCGAGTGCTGGGATTAAAGACGTGGGCCACCACCGCCTGGCTCTCTGAGGAATTACTTAAAGGCGCTGGTGGCAAGGTCTGTGTGCATCACCAGGCGCGTGTGCACTGCGCTGCTACCAGAACCTGAGGGAGTGTTCACATGACCGTCTACAACCCATGCTCGTGTGCACAGTGTGTGTATGAGTGTGTGGGTATGGGCTCCTTGCTCCTGGGAAGGGCAGGCGACCAGCAACTAGAGCCAGCAACAATGTAAACTAGCTGCAACAAATGCAACAACACCTCTGAGGGAGAAAAATCATCACATGAAACTTGGAAACACACGTTATGTCCTGAAGCTCCATTATATTAAAAATATGAATAGAAAATAAGCTCCATAGTCAAGTGAGCATCCCTAAGCACGCTAACATAATTTTTAAAGTATATATTGATTAATTTAGTCAGGCCATTCTTCATATGGTACAGACAACTAATGCTTTTCAATCACCTTAGATGTTGACATAAAGCAATTAACAGTGCAGAAGTCTACAGCAGCAGGCGGGGGTGGGGGTGGGGCGTGACATGGGAAAAGACACTAGAAGTCTGAGAAGTTGATTTCTCACCTGGCCTGGCCTTTTTGTTAATAATTTCCCTATGTCTCCCCTCGTTTAAAATGCCTATTTTTAGATATTTCTCTAGAAGAAAGAGAATCAGGATTGAGGCTTTTCTCCAAGAAGAACAATTTCATTTCTTGCCTCAGATTACTTTTGTAAGCATATAAAACAATGTGACCTCAAAATGTGACATAGCCAGGCATGCACTTCCAAGATGCAGGCACAGGCAGACAGATCTCCGTGAGTTCAAGGCTAGCCTGATTTACACAGCTAGCTCCAAGCTAACCAAAACCACATAGTGAGACCCTGCCCCAAAACAAAACAAACAAGATCAAAACCACTAACTCACCTCTAATGTCATCCACAAAATACTTTGTTCTTTGTACCGTCAAACTTTGGGATAAAGGGTGGCACTGTTTTGTTTGGGGGCTTTTTGCAGGGTGGGGGGGGGGTGTTTGTTTTTCATTTTGTGTTTGTTGTTAGTGGTGGTGTTGGTGGTGGTGTGTGTGTAACTATCAAAACAAACTCTGCTAATTTTCCAGGGTATACTCAAAATGGCAACTTGCCAAGTCCTCTGGCAACAATTTTACAGCCAGTATTCAACACTTGCCAATCTACAACCCTGGGCAGAATGGGGAGCTTTTGTTTTTTTTTTTTTTTTTTTTTTAAGCAAGGTTTGACATATATCTTTTTCTTAAGATTTATTTATTTATTATGTATACAGACTTCGTTATAGATGGTTGTGAGCCAACATGTGGTTGCTGGGAATTGAACTCATGACCTTTGGAAGAGCAGTCAGCAGTGAGCCATCTCTCCAGCCCCCAAGTTCTTGTTTTTATACTCTGGTAAACAAGGAAAGAATGCAGAAAACAACATCTTCTCTCATTGCAATATTCAAATGAGAGTAAAGTCTAGGCACACAGAAGCTATTTCTGCCATCAAAGTATGTAAACTATTCCCACTGCAGAACCTGCTGCCCCCCAACCCCACCCCACCCCCAGCCAGGCAGGTTCTTCACCTGAAGTCTTAGGAGAGAGGTGTGTTCTCAGGCCCCACCTCAAGCCTGTGGACTAGAATCTGTACCTTCACAATGGTGGGAGGACAGAGAGACTCCTACGGATTGTGCTCTGACACACACACACACACACACACACACACACACACACACACACACACACGAGTAAAGAACTCAAGACGGTTCAATGGTTAATGTCTGCTCTTCCAGAGGACCTGAGTTCAATTCCCAGCAACCACATGGTGGCTCACAACCATCTATAATGAGATCGGGTGCCCTCTTCTGATGGGCAGGCACACGCGCAGACAGAACATTGCATACAATAAATAAATAAATCTTCTGTTTTAAAAAGATGATACAGCCAGGCGGTGGTGGCGCACGCCTTTAATCCCAGCACTCGGGAGGCAGAGGCAGGTGGAACCCTGTGAGTTCGAGGCCAGCCTGCTCTACAAAGTGACTCCAGGACAGCCAAGGCTACACAGAGAAACATTGTCTCGAAAAAAATATATATACATAATGATGCAAAGTATATACAATGTATATAAAATGATGTAATACTTTTTGAAATTAAGTGTAAAGAGTCAAAAATATTTGATGACTTAAAGATTCACCCTAAAATACTTAAGAATAAAAAACTATTTCCACATGGCTCCAAAGCTTGTGTTCTCAACAGTGGCTAAGGCTGCAGAAAATACCTCTGTAAACAGACTATGCAGAAAGCACAGATTCCACATGTCACCGAAATGACTTCTTGTTCATTCCAAGGCATGGAGGAAAGTGGTACCCACAGAGAGTGGCCCTAAGCCCAGCAGTGGACCAGACAGACATCCTCATCCTGTCTCCTCCCGTCCTACCACAGCCTCCTGATCCGCTAGTGCTCTCTTCACCTTGATGAAGCGACTAAACACAAACAGAGGAAAACAAACCTAGACGCTCTCCGAACCTCAAGCAAGGACCTGAGTGTTCACCTTGGTCATAACTCCCCTCACTCTTCTGCTCACAGGGCTCTTGGGACTTTGGTCCTTTCTCATTTACCAAGCATTACCTTTTCCACTTTGCTAAGCAATCGACGGTTGCGTATTATTCGTCCTGAGGGGCAAGCTGTAGCTGACTTGGCCATGCCACTCTCCTTTGAAGTTATTCTGATTCTTTCAGAAATTAAATAACTTTGGATTTGATATCCTTACATGTTGTCTGATTTTTTGCCAACCTGACACAAGCCAAGGTCAACTGGGAAGAAGAAAGCTCAACAGAGGAACTGTCTTTATCAGACAGCCCAAGGTGAGGATGACTGGTGTGGGCGGTGCCACTGCTGGGCTACGTACAAAAACCAAAAAGAGCAAGCCAGGATGCACATTTCCTCTCTGTCTTTTCTCAGCTCCTGCTTCTGTGCTTGTACTCTGAGTCCCTGCCCTGGCATCCCTTTATGAAATACTGTATGCTTTAAAATAAATCAACCCCTTCCCTTCTTATGTCGGTACTGAACTAAGAAACACACATGATTGCAGTTCCCCTGGGACGCAGGGTATTCCAAAGGACTGAAAATGAAAGTACATTTATCTTTACCCATTTTTTTGCAATATTGCTGTTACATTTCAATGGAGATGTGCAGTCACACAGAATATGACTATCAGTGCACGAGCATGCGTGCATATGTGTGCACACACATGCACACACACACACACACACACACACATACACTGGCTTGCCACAACTTTGGAAACATGAACACACGGCTTACGCTCCATTTTTATCAATTTAGTGGGATAATATTGTCCCTTCTGGGTCTTGTAATGCGTGTAACACCCTGACCAAATATGATCTGGGGAGGAAAGTGTTGATTGGGCTTACACTTCCACATCACTGTTCACCACTGAGGAAGTCAGGACAGGAACTTCTATGGGGCCAGGAACTCAAGCAGGGCAGGAACCTGGAAGCAGGAGCGGGTGCAGAGGCCATGGAAGGGTGCTGCTCACTGGTTTGCTCCTCATGGCTTGCTCAGCCTGCATTTTTATAGAACCAGGACCACCAGCCCAGGGTGGCACCATCACCAATGGGCTGGGCTCTCCCTATGCCAATAACTAATGTAAAAAAAAAAAGTGTCCTACAGGCTTGGCTGCAGCCCCATCTTTTGGAGGCATTTTCTTGACTGAGGTTCCCTCCTCTTGGATGACTCTTGCTGTGTCAGGCTGACATTAAAGCCTGCCAGTAGAGTCAACATCTTGTGAGGAGCCTTTTGGTGGTTAGTCCCTCCTTCTGCAAATGGCCTCTCTGAGCAAACACTCCTGAGCTCTTAATGTTCTCTTCTTCAGTTGGATGGCGTACAAGTGCCTCACGCACGCTCTGCACTTTCAATTAGAGGCTTTCGTATTAGAATAATATAGAGTTAATTCCATTACTGAGTGGTTGGTTAAGTGTTCAGAAGCAAAGACATCAGAACTCCCATAGACTGGCACATCTGAGAAGAAATAGAATGTGCTTTGCTTTAAGCCAGCAACTCTCCACAGGCCTGGACACAACCCACACTTCCATCACTACTTCCCAACAAGGCAAACCCAATCAATCTTTTCAACCGGTGGTCACCGCAAACTGAAACGAGAAAATTACATTTATGCAGAAATTGGGCCAATGGCAATTCATGTTTAAGCGAGGAAAGAACTAGGTTTAAATTCTTCTTATTAGAAAAGTATAAGCCTAAATACACGGCTGATTAAACACACCGTTTCACTTCCACGCCTTCGGCCACAGAACTTACAACTAACTGCCTAGACTCACATTGTACTCAGGTGTGGTTAACATGAGGTGAATGTTAATGCAAAACTGCCCTCTGAAGCCATTTAAACAGCACACACCACAGGCACCCACAGCCTTTCTAGCAATGCACCGCTCAGAGCACAGCGCTGGGAGACACTGCTGCCTCCACTGAAAACTTAAAGCAATGGCTCAGGCCCGTGCTTGAAGGAGTGCTGCGTGAAACCGTCATGATTGTGTCTAAGCATATGTGAGTCACTGGCTGAGTGAGAAACAAATGCATAGGACATGATGCAAAAGAACGGAAAACATAAAAGCAAACAGAAACAGCAGCCAAAACCACAACCAACTCCACATGCACGCACGGTCCACACAGTGACGTTTGGAGGAAAACTCACAGCATGTGCGTGTCTGTCGCTGCTGAGCAGGCCAGACTTCAGAGTGCTGAGTTCGAATAAAGCGATGCAACAGTACACATATTTGCTTTCACGGATACCGAAATCTCAGACGCTCCCAGACGCTGATTGTTTTAGACAGGGCTGTGGAAAGGCGAGTCAGTTTCTCAGCAACTGCGCTTCGGGTACAAATGATGATAAAGGAATCGGAGACTGTTAGGGGGAAAGTGGCAGTGTTTCCCAGTCACAACAAACTTATGGCGGTTCTGACCAGCCGTGCTGACATACAGATAGCAGCCATGCATAAATCAGCTTCCTTTTAAGAAGTGTATCTCAGCCGGGCATGGTGGCGCACGCCTTTAATCCCAGTACTCGGGAGGCAGAGGTAGGCGGATCGCTGTGAGTTCGAGGCCAGCCTGGTCTACAAAGTGAGTCCAGGATGGCCAAGGCTACACAGAGAAACCCTGTCTTGAAAAACCAAAAAAAAAAAAAAAAAAGTGCATCTCATGAGCAGTTCCAAAGACATCACGTTCAAAGTAATTCATATAATTTATTACGTGAAATGAGGACACCAGGGTAGGAAGCGTGGGAAAGAGAAAAGTCATTTTGTTATTTTCTGAGTTTTCACTGTATTTCTATCTTGTCCTCAGGAAGAAAGAGTCCGACTTCAAAAGCAGCAAACCGCTTCAGCAGAGGATTTATTTACAGCTTTCAGTCCCAACGGCTATTCCTGTGCTGTTTTCTCAGCAGCCCATGCTTCTGGGTAACGTTTACGATTGTTGCGAAGCATGGCGCCTATAGAATGAAAATGTCACCTTTGAAAACGCCCATCATAGCCGGGCGTGGTGGCGCACGCCTTTAATCCCAGCGCTTGGGAGGCAGAGGCAGGAGGATCTCTGTACATTTGAGACCAGCTGGTCTACAAAGTGAGTCTAGGACAGCCAAGGCTACACAGAGAAACCCTGTCTCGAAAAGAAAAAAAGAAAAGAAAACGCCCATCGCTTTATTTCACGGTGATGGCCTATTGAAATCCCCTTGGTTCTTCCAGGGTTCAGCATCTTTTACCAGCAGGAAAGGCGTGGGATCTTTGAATTGAGACGCAGGTCTTTTAGAAGAGCTGGCAGCTGCTTGGGTTTTTTTTTAGCAATCCCTCCCTTCCTGCAGGCTCTGGGAGGAAGGGGGCTTTGGTGCCATGAGGGTGCAGGTCACCTGAGCCACCAGCTCCACACATAGAGCCCTTGGGTTGCCAGCAGTCCACTCAGAGGTCGGCCACAGGAAGGCGAGGCATGGAGTTCGCCAAGCTCGTGTTACAGGGAGTCTGCCAAGAATCCAGCAGAGCTCAAAATTATGCAGCTTTAAATCCATGGGACGCCCACCAGGCGTGGTGGTGCACACCTTTAATCCCAGCACTCAGGCGGCAGAGGCAGGAGGATCACTGTGAGTTCAAGGCTAGCCTGGTCTACAAAGCTAGTCCAGGACAGCCAAGGCTACACAGAGAGACCCTGTTTCGAAACCACCACCACAACCCCCCCCCCCCCAAAAAAATCCATGGGACCATGGAGAAGAACAAATCTCTTCACAGGATCCAGGCTGGGCAGGCAGGTAGAATTTGAGGCTGACAAATTAACTGTTCTAAAAGCTTTTGGAGACCAAGAAGATGTGCAGGCTCAAGAAACCGGGAAGCAGGGGCTGGGAGATCACTCAGTAGAGAAAGCGCTGTTCACAAAAGCACTGAGGAACTGAGAACCCCTGGGCCCATGTAAAAAGCCAGACACGGTAGCAAGGGCTGAGACTGAGGAACCCCTGGGGCTCGCTGGCCAGCCACCTAAATCAATGAGATCCACATTCAATGAGACTCTAGCTCAGGAAAACTAAGCTGAAATCCAGGAGTCGCACATACATTCAATCCCAGCGTTTGTGAGGCAAGAAGCAAGCAGGTCACACTGTGAATCTGAGGCCAGACTGGTCTACACAGTGAGTTTCAAGCCAGTCAGAGCTACCCAAGGGGTCCATCTTAAAAAAAACAAAAAACAAAAAACAAAAAACAGTGGAGAGCACTGAGGGAGACAGGTGACATCACCTCTGGCCTCCACAGGTGTATGCACACACTTGTACAGACACACGTTTGTACACATACATACATAGAGACACCACAAAAAAAGGAGAAGAAGAAAATAAAAGGACAAGAAAGGGAGACAGAGATGGCACCAGCTTTCGAATTTGCCGTTTACTGACCAGTGGAGCCCCAGACGCTAAGAACACTGAGCACGGGGCGGACCCACCTCCGGGGCTTAGCGAAGTGCCAAGCAAAGGCAGGTGTACTACCCGTGAGAGATGAGTAAGTCTGTGGTAGGGGAAGAAGCAAAAACACAGCAGTCTGGGAAGGAAAAGCAGAAGCTGGGGAGCTGGGGACCGTGGCTTCAAACAACAGACCCGAGCACCCGACAGTGGGCGCGAAGCCAAGGAGATCTACAGAACACTGTTAGAAAGATAACTCCCAGAATCCCGCCCTCCCCCCAAAAGCGCAGGAACAAATCATTTCTTAGCAGGCAGCGGGAGAAAGGTGTTTTAAGAGATGCTGCCGTGTGGAGGGTGCTGCAACCATGAACCCACGGCTGGTCTTTGTCTCTTGGGAAGGTGCAACAATGTGAACAGAAAATCAGAAACCTGCTTACACCCTTAACCCTAACACCTCACCCACACAATTAAGGCGAAAGCCTTGAAAGATCTTGGCTGTTTGTGTGAGTTCCAGCTTTAGAGCACCGCTGCCATAGCCGGGCGGAGATGCAGGTACAGATGATGGGGCTCTGTACTCAGAGACGCACACTGTGACCCACCTTCTCCCTCTATGGACAGACTACCCCAAATCTGCCTCGAGGGCCCTCTGCACGGTGTGACATCCACCACCCGCCTAGGACTGGAGAAGTGGGTGGCCCAGCAGTTAAGAGCATCTGCTGTTCTTATAGAGGGCCCAGGTTCAGTTCCCAGCACCCACAAGGTAGTTCACGATCATCTGCTGCCACATGCATAGTGCATATATATACATGCAGGCAAAATACTCAGACACATAAATCTAAAATATTTTTATTATTTTAAAAAAAAGCCTCTGTGTGTTTCCACAGGGAGCCATGCACTTTTCTCCTGGCCCGCTTGGCCACCTCCTCCTCCTTGGACAACATCTGCATGGCCAACTCACAACTGGGAGCTCTGAGGACATTCTCCCAGGATGGAGCACAGCAGGCGACAATAATTAAACATTGTTAATTAATAGGCGTTTTAAAGGATGGGGACAGAAGGAACAGATCCATGCTGTCACCCACAGTGCTCCTCTAACCTTTTAGGGACTTCATCCCCTAAAACCAGGATTTGTGGCTGCGATGCTGAAAAGAATTTCAGGTCTAGGCTATATGACAAAGCACAGCTGAGGTCTAATAAAGACATTCTAACACACACACACACACACACACACACACACACACACACACACACACACGGAGGCAGCAGGATTAAGAGAAAGACAAGATACATGGGAGAAGGTAAAAACAGACCACCCAAGAGCATGGATTTTTTTCTCCCCAGAAGAGAACCCGGGCTCACTATCTTTGCAATAGCTACATGTGGAACTGTGGTGGGATTTGAAGCTACCGTCTTCAAAGGGTTGCTATGGAGCCTAATGAGATCAGTGGGTGGTTGCTGAGGGACCTCCGATTGCAACAGATAAGGTAAAAAGTCTAACAGGGGGGTGTAGCAAGATAAGCCATCTTCACTATCAACAAAGGCAACTGCCTTGTTTGAGGTTCCAGAAGTCTGCAGAAAGGAATGAGGTCACACCCAAGGTCACACACACAGTGCGTAAGCCTAGCTTACTGTTGTTTTAAACATCTAAGTATATGAAGGAATATTATCTTTATGTCAGAGACCTTCACAGCAGATGTTTCAACACAGCGAACTGTGCCAAAATTCTGGCTGCTCAGTTGGTGAGAAGCTTCCACCAGACCGGGGTCAGGGGCTTCTCTCCTCCCATGTCCAGATAACAAGGTTACTGTCCTTCTTGCCTACCTCAAACCAAAGACGGGTTCTCCTCGAGACAGGAAAATCAAGACAGGTGCTGTGCCACCTCCCCCTAAGATGCGGAGTGGGAAAGGGGCTTGGTGGAACAGGGACCATGCAGAACTGGGTTGAAGCTTTACTCTCCAGTACTCCCACGTACAAAACCAAAGCGCAGCCTGTGTGAAGGCTTGCAGGTGAGTGTTGGCTGCACAGCCACATCCACAAGCAGCAGATTCCAGTGAAATCTGAGGTTCAGAGAAGAGCAAAGGTGACAGGGAACACCGCCACCCACCCTGACCCCATCAGAGCTGAAGCATTAAGAAGTGCCTGTTTAGAATGTGGCTGTCAAATGCCACGAAAATATTTTCAACAATTACCACAGTACTCCATGAGGTACACAAACAGTGAATTGGATAGTGTCCCACCTGTTGGAACTACACTAAAAAAAAGCAAGAACTGGCAAGCGCATGCCACCCTGCCTGGTAGCTTTTCATCTGGGTGCTAGGATTCCAAACTTAGTGCTTTCCTCACTGAGCCATCTCCTCCTGCATAGCTGTTGGGAGGAGCTGGAATTATTGATTTTCTTACAAGCGTTTTTTTGTTTTGTTTTGTTTTTTTGAGAGGGGGAGGGAAATACTTCTCACAGCACCTTCCAGGTTTCCTGAAAATGAAGCCGACTAGCAGCACTGATGACAAATGGCACTGAGCTGAAATCTCCGCACCTTGAATTGGCGCACACCTAGAATCCCAAAGCTGAGAAATAGGACAGGACAGCGCTGGTGTTTCAGGTCAGCCTGGGCTACAGGGTTTCAAGGAAACTTCCCTCCAAAGTTTTGAAGTTACAGACACTTGTTCTATTAAAAACATTATTTTGCCCTGGACGAAAATATCCTGGAATATAAGTCTTCAAGAACTGCTGTGCTTTTCAAACCCCCCCCCCCCCCCACAATATGGATGCTCTCCAAAACTGGAGTCACAGAAACAATGTAAGCGTGTTCCCAGGTAAGCCACGCTCTAGCTTACAGTAGGCCGCTGAGGCATTCGGTGCAAGCACTCTCAAAACAGCCTCAGAGTGATGGAGGACACGAAATAACAATTGACATAATAGAAGCCTTAAGCACTTCCCTTACCCTAGTAATAAAACTGTGTTGGCAGTATTTTCAGGGATAAACGTCTCATTATTACAAGGCCGTAATCAGAAATCAGGGTGTCGCACACACCCTGCACTACAGAGTTATTTCTCAGAGGTCGCCAGGACACACAATGGGAGGAAATCCGGCTATGCAGCAAAAAGTCTGCTGGGAGTCATTAATAAAATCATTGGGAAAGAGAAACTTAGGCTCTGGTCTCATGCCTACTTTATCCCCTGGGCCAACAACACACTCCTAATCTCTTAAAAAGTTTTTACAGAAGCTGTACTTCTTAAAAATAAAAGAGGAGGGAGCTGTAATCCCAAATTTGCTGTTCATTTTCTGTTCTGATTCTGTGGGTGAAACAAGACTTCTAAACCAACAACAACAAAAAAGACAATAATCCAGAAGATTGTTGTCACAATATCACAAGGTGGTATTTTTTACACAGTGGCAACAACGCAAAAGCACCTTAGCACTCCCTACAAATGGAGGGCATGTTTCCATTGATTGGTGCTTGGGACAGGAACTCAAGCTCACATCCTGTGCTTCAAGCTAGGTATCCAGGTGAAGCCATGGCTCTTTGGGGACTGGGGACCTTGTCCCACCTGCCCTACCTGCACCTGCCCCACCATGGTGGGGCTTCTCAGCCTCAGTTGGTGCGCTCTCCCTACAGGAGGGAGCTATTCGATTCCACGCCTGCCCCTGTGACGAGCTGAGCCCATCCATGCTCCTTAGGATGGCATTTCCTGTCTGCTCTGTAGCTATTTCCCACTCTCTTTTTATTGATTTCTTCTGGTGGTTTCCGCCTCCGGAGAAATGGACCGGCGTAAACAGATTCATCAGACCTCAGCTTGGTTTGCTTGTTTCTAACAGTTAATGCTTGGACTGGGCATGTTGCTCAGTTGGTAAAGGGCTTTCCTAGCATGCAAGATACACAATGAAAGAGGGGTCTCCTGTGGATACACACATGACATACAACAAAACGTTTCCTGGGGACGCATGATACACTGAAACAAAACCAGGGTACACGCATGATATACAACAAAACATGTCTGTGGATGCACAATGCACTGAACCATGTATCATGTACTGTGGACACATGCCTGATCCACAGGAAACAGAGCCCAGGAAGCCCTGTGAATACATGAATACTGTGAAACAGCCAGGATCTCCTGTGGATGCATCGCGCACTGTGAGACAGAGCTAGGATTTCCTGTGAATGCACGCATACACGGCACAGTGAAACAGCCAGAATCTCCTGCCCCAGGGAAAGGTTTCCATAGGGCACCGGCTGCCACAAGAACGGTTTCTGTCGCTTGTAGGTGGTTCTGCCCAAGTACAAAGGGAAGTCACTGCTGAAGATTTGGGGTGCACTGGAAACAATCCCAAATTCTTAGGATGCTTGGAGTACACAAAGCCCAGTGAAACAGGAATGGCTGTTTGCTTTCTTACTCACTAAAGATATCCTTCTAAAATCAAAATGTTAGTCCTATGCAAACACAGCCATAGGCTTTCCCAAAGGCAGTAAGTTAATTCTAAGTTTGACATTTTATTTCATTTGTGATGTGGGATATTGAGTAATCTTCTAGCCTGTCAGTTCATCTAAAAACAGACACGTTCCGATAAGACACATCCTTCAGAGCGTGTGGGAAGGCTGGGCACGTAAGAGCCCATGCTGCCCTTACAGAAGGCCCACATTATGTGGCTCACAGCAGCCTAGGAATCCAGGTCTAGGGTATCCGATACCCTCTTCCCTGGTTCTCTGGTGCAAAGCTTGTCTCAGCCACTTTATCCAAGTAATATTCCTAGCAGGCACCCTGATCTCACTTCGCAATTAGCTCTTTGAAAAGTTAAGTGCCAAGGGCCCGGCAGGAGCTTTTAGGTTGGGTTCCAGGGTGGAAAGGAGAAAGTGGGTGCCAGAAAACCGAGGTAAGTCTGAGGAGATAGGCCAGGGGTAAAGTGCTGCCGCAGAGCGTGAGAGCTTGAGTTTGGATCTGCAGAGCCTGGATGCAGCAGCTGTGTCTGCAATTCTAGCTTCAGGATGAGATGGAGGTGGAGACGGGGCCAGCTAGCCTGGCCTGGTGAGTAAGACACTCTCTCAAACAAGGTGTGAAGGGAAGACTGGCACCCAAGATTGTCCTCTGACACATGTGCACGCACGCACGCACACAAGCACACACACATGCATATTCATATACACACATATGCACAAATGCACTAACATACATGCACACACACATGCATACACACACATGCACATGCACACAGACAATGCACCACACTTGTGCACACACACATATGCATATACACACATACGCACACATGCACTAACACACATGCACTAACACACATGCATACACACACATGCACATGCACACAGACAATGCACCACACTTGTGCGCACACACACATATGCATATACACACATATACACACATGCACACCCACATGCATACACACACATGCACATGCACACAGACAATGCACCACACTTGTGCACACACACACATATGCATATACACACATACGCACACATGCACTAACACACATGCATACACCCACACATACACACACGCGCGCGCACACACACACACACACATGGGGGGAATTTGAAAAGGAAAAGAAAGTGAGTGTTAAAAAATCTAATCTCCACCTAAATGTCCCATTGCCTTGGAACTGCTGGAAGCAAAGTGGATGCTGGAGTTTGTCCCAATTAATTTACAAAAACGGTTATAGAATCAAGTGGCTGCAGGAAGTACACGCACTGGGCCTTAGAAGGGGCTGGAAAGACTCTCAGGCGGGACAGTAACTGCAGTCCACACAGCAAGGCTAGCTTTAACAAAACCCACAAGTGAGTGATCTTATCTGTCGAAAGCAGGTCATTTTTCAAATGTACAAAAACCTGCATGTTCCACAGCAGCTGGGCTTCTGTAACGCCCAGGAACATAAATCCACTGTTTTCCGAATATCCACACTCCTCAGACAATCTTCAAGAGAAGGCGCTTACAAGCCGTGCCATTCAACACACCATTTTTAGAAAGAAAACTCTTTTTCTAAAAAAAAGTGTTCCTTCTATAATTTTTAAATTTTATTTTGTTATTTTGTGTTTGTGAGTGTATTTTCCTGCATGCACACCTGTACACCACATGCACGCCTGATGCCCAAGGAGGTGGTGAGCATCCATGTGGATGCTGGAAATCAACCCCAAGTCCTCTGCAAGAACAAGTGCCCATAACCACTGACCCAACTCTCAGCCTCTGGTGTGTGAATTATTTCCACATCTGTCCTCACCCTAAACATCTCTTCCTCTCCACCAGTGGAGACATTGTCAATTAATGTTGTCAATAGAGGTAGGTAAGTGAAATTACACATCAAATACACACTCTGACAGTTCACCTTTCTCCCCCACGCTTCCCCTGGGGCCCTGGGGAAGCTCCAGACTGCAAACATTCAGAGTTAACAAACAGGCACAGGGCCAGTGCAGGGTCCCAAAGCGAGCATCTAAGTTACCTGATGCAAAGATGGCTGCCCTTGCTGTGTTCTCATCACAGCTTGGACCCATCACCCTGCCTCCAGGTTGTGGTGCTACTGCTGGAACAGCCCAAAGAAAGAAACATCCCAGTGTATCAAAACCATACATGTAGACAGAAGGGCCCCCTGTAAGGAGGACACACACACACACACACACACACACACACGCACACACACACACACACACACACGTAGGTTCCTAGGGATTAACTGCCAAGCCCTCTCACACTCCACCACCACAAAGGTGGGTGAAGACTTTACGAACGACAGATGGAAGCAGCTTTACCCAGAGGTACGTCACCACATGTGGGGATTTGTAGGGAATGAAACACACCGTCCAGCCTAGGACAGAAGACAGATGTCCATAAGACCCGTGCCCCATTCCTCACACTCACTATATACTGTAGGTCTCTAGAAGCCCAGAAAGCTAGATTTAGGTTCCTTTCCAGTAGATACATCTATATGAGAATCATTGCCAATGTACACATACTAGGTTTCTTTTAGTACGCCAAAACATGCAAAGTTCAGAGAAAAAGCAACACGCCAGCATCACTATTCTAGATAGATCAAACAGCAAAACTACTGTATATGGTGGCAATGCATCGTTGTTTAAAGGGGGGGGTCCCTAAATCCATCTAAATACTCCACCAGACCCAAGCATGGTGCCACACGCCCATCATCCCAGCACCTGAGGAAGGGACCCAGTGAGATTCCACCATGCTTCCTCAGAACAGTGTGCAACTCTGAATTGTAAGAGCATCACCAGGTGTTGGTTTTGGTTTTGAGACAAGCACTCACACAGCCCTGGCTGATCTCAAACTCTCCTACGTGGCTGAGGAGGGTGGCCTTAACCTTCTGACCCTTCAGGTGCCACATCCCTAGTGCTGCTAATCCAGGTGTGTACAGCCACATCGGGTGTGTGTGTGTGTGTGTGTGTGTTGCTAAGGATGCAAGCCAGGGCCTCACACGGGCTAAGGAGCCACGTTCTCAGCCCTGGAATTTCCCACTTAATATTTTCATATTATGACTGACCACAAGAAAGTGGTAGTTCAGAAGCAAAGCCCTGGGTGAGGAAGTACGACTCTGCACCTCCCATCCACCCTCCAAGAGGTCACTCAACTGTCACTGCTCACCTGTAGGCCTCCAGCAGAGGGAGAGTCCAACCGCCCTTGCTACCATCAACACAGACTGGGGGCCCCGTAACTCCCTACTCTGTAATCCTACCTCAGGAAGCTCAAATCATCTATACTAGGGAACGTTTGTTTGTTTGTTTGTTTGTTTGTTTGTTTAGTCTTCGTCTTGCTTTCTGAGACAAGCTCTCTGTGTGTGACTCAGGGTAGCCTGGAGATGGCTGTGTGGCTTCAAACTCACAATCTCTCTGCCTCAGTGTTCCGAGCGCTGAGACTACAGGCTTGTGCCACCATGCCCAGCTCTGAGATGAAAAGATCTGTGCCCAGTGAGATACATCAGCAGGTAACAGCACTCACCACACACACACACACACACACCCACACACACACACACACACACACACACTAAATCAATTAATTAATAATAATATTTTCTTCAAAAGTGTCCAGTATGGTTGCCTCTGGCAAAATCCTGGGCTCGAGTGCTAAATTTCATCTTCAGATGAAAACGTGCAGCTATAAGCTTTAACAAACCTCGTCACAGTCCCACAGAGCTACCACTGAATCTGGGAACTACTTAGGTTATTAAAGATGTATGTGTTCTCAAAGGCAGCATCAACAAGCTGCTCTGAGGCTTGCATCCAGTGTGGGCACCCACCCACTTCCAAACCGTAATACAATAGAATTCTCATTCAAACGACAAAGTCCAATAAAACAAATTGTAGAGTGTAGTTGTTTAAAGAAAACAACACTTCTGTGCTGCCTTTCTCTTCTGTGCCAGCACGAATTTACCAATCAGTCAGGTCCCTGAGGAAGCACAACAGTGGTGCTCGGTAAACAAGGGGAAAAAGATGCTGGCGTCTTTCCAACTCGGAACCCGATGGGCACGGTAGCGCATGCCTGTGGTCCCAGCCTATAATCAGGGAGGCAGAGGCAGGTGGATCTTGGTGAGTTCGAGGCCAGCCTGGTCTACAAAGTGAGTCCAGGACAGCCAGGGCTATAAGAGAAACCCTGTCTCGAAAAAGCAAAATATAAAACAAAAAATAAAGGAGTCTTGGACAATTCGGCCTCCCCCTTGGCTCTGGGTCCTGTGCTAATCCTGACTTCAATGCCCTACTCACTGTTATCAGTCATGCAGAATTCACGCATCGCAGTCACCAAAGCAAAGGAAAAGGGAGGCACCAGAGGGGGGAAAGAATACACTCGTCCTTTCAGGTGACGTAGGATGAAAAGCAGCAACAGAGTTAAAAAAAAACCAATAAAAAAAGTCAGATAGTTCTGCGTCAAAGTACACATACACACACACACACACACACACACTCCAGGAAAGTCTAAGTATCTCAGTTATGAATGGTTTTTTGAGATTTATGAGTCATACAAAGCCTGGCTGCGTTTCTGTAACCCACAGAGTTACACAACAGAGTCGGTGATGACCTCAGAGACACTTGAGAGCCTGTGACTATAAAATAAGCCTGTCAATAGTGGGGAAATGGCTTGGTAACGCTGTGGTGGCTCACAACCAGAGCCCACCACACACACACACACACACACACACACACACACACACACACACACACGCATGCACAAACAGGCCCACAGGCATGGAAGCACTAAGAGGTATGCACATAGATACATATCTTTGGACAGTTAGCATCACAAAAAAACAAAAATAAACACAACACAAGTCACAGCCATATCCACCCTAGATGCAAACTCCTCTCCTGAGGTGGGAAATGCGAAATACAGCTTTAGCAGAGCAGCAAAGCAGAGATGGTCAGCCATCACAGGGCCCAAAGAACTGAGGTTTCAGCCAGTGCTGAGCTCCACCTAAAGGTGAGTGTACAGGAGAAATGCTCCCATCTCCATGGGAAAAAGTGAGAAGGACGCCTATGGAGGAGGGTCAGCACAGCCCCACCCCAACAGCACATTCCTAAGGCACCAATGGCTACATAGTGCCTCCCATAACTTGAGGGCTCACAGGCACTAAAACGCTGTTGCTGGGCACACGGGAAATGCTTACTGTTCCTCCTTCTTGTACAGTTTCCATTGTATGACTTTTCTGGAAAGAGGCATAAACAAGCATCTATTATTCACAGAAAGAGCATGGCCAACAGGTCAAAGAAATGATTCCCAACCAGGCCTAGGCTGGTGAACCGCTGAGTTTATGGAGGTCACTTCAGGAGCAGAGGTGACTGAAAAGCAGCTGCGTCACCAAAAGGCCAGCATAGCATGGGTGACAATGCAGGAGAGCTCCACCCTGGAGCTCCCTGCACAGCTTGTAGACAACTCTACTGAAGTGTCTCCTCCACACACATACACCCCACCTCCACCAACTGCTTATGTAACTGTGGGGGAGAGGCCTTGTGAGTCTTCTCTCTGACACTTCCAATTTGGTAAATTTCCTTGGCTTCCTGAGTCCCCTTTCCTCCCTCCGGGAGGCTATGTTTCCATGTGGATGGGCCTGGAGGTTACAGAATACAGCAAAACAAGGAAGGAGGGAGGGAAAAGATCTAGATTGCCGGCGGTACAATTACCTAGTATGCATTAAAGCCCAGGTTCAAAGCCGGGCGTGGTGGCGCACGCCTTTAATCCCAGCACTCAGGAGGCAGAGGCAGGCGGATCGCTGTGAGTTCGAGGCCAGCCTGGTCTACAAAGTGAGTCTAGGATGGCCAAGGCTACACAGAGAAACCCTGTCTTGAAAAACCAAAAAAAAAAAAAAAAAAAAAAAAAAAAAGCCCAGGTTCAATATCTGGCACACAAAATATAAAATAATGATTCAACCACCAAGTTCAATTCAAACATCCCTTCCAGGACACAGCAGCACATGCATACCACCGACTCCATGCTATGCGTGAACCATGCCCCTTCCTGTCCTCTCAGGCTTAATTACAAGGGGCTCCCCAAGCCCAGAGCATCAGTCAAGAGCCCTGCAGTTCAGAGCCTGATTCTGTAAGAAATATGTCTGCCCTACGCTTTACGGTGATGTGTAGGTGCCACCAATGCGGCAAACCGGGCCACACTGCCAGCCGAAAGGGCTGCAGAGCTCGCCAGCCCGCTTGGTGAGGATGGCTGCAAGAGTGACCCCCACCACACAGAGGGGTTCGAGGAAGGACAGAAAGAAGCAACAGAACAAGCCAAATGAACAAGGGGAAGTCAGCGGAGGCTGTGCTGGCATGGGAGACAAGTGTAAAGGATGCTCTGGCCACGGTACACGGCGGAAATATCCCCAACATCCCAGTCAGTGCCCACCACTTACACAACCACATCTAAAAGGGGAAGACTGGAGCCAGAGCGTGTGGCAGTCCGCCGTGTTGCACACCACTCCCCTCAGCTGCACTTGAAGGGTGCTGCAGATCAGTCGCCTCACGGCTCACGGCCACAATGGAGTCTCGAGCGGCTCAGCCACTTTGAACCTCTCAGAGAAAGATGCCACATAAACCTAAGCTATTATTAACATTCTCTCTCTCTCTCTCTCTCTCTCTCTCTCTCTCTCTCTCTCTCTCTCTCTCTCTCTCTCTCGCACACGTAGCCTGGGAAAGCTGTCGGGCCACTGGTTCATGAAAAATGTAAACAAGCTGCTTATGTTGGTTAGCTTCAAACACAGGGTACATGCACTTTACAGCCATTGCCTAGATCAAAACAAGGGCAAGTTTAAAATGTGACACATCTCAATAAAAAAGGACGTTTGAATCTATATTCAGTAATGTGCACGCATGTGTGTGCACGTGCACACACACACACACACACACACACACAACAAACTTTTTTAAAAAATTTACAATTAAAGCCAGAGTATCTAATACATGTGCTCTGAACTGTTTCCACAAATAAAAACCAGTAATATTATCAGGCAGGAAAGCATAGTGACCGGAGAGTCAAATAAGACAATGTCCTGTGGGCAGTCACACTAAAAAACTAACTTGATGGTGCACACCTTTAATCCCAGCACTTGGGAGACAGAGGCTGGCAGGTCTCTGTGAGTTCAAGGCCAGCCTGGTTTACAGAGTGAGTCTAGGACAGCAAAGGCTATACAGAGAAACCCTGTCTCGAAAAACCAAAAAATAAATAAATAAATAAAATAAAATAAAAAAATTAAGAAAGAAAGAAACTAGCTTGAACCCCTGACTAACACTTCCCGTTGGTGGCCTGGACAATCCAACATCCAGCAATAGGCAGCTTGGACCCCACATGCCAAAATCCAATCACCTGAGAGACCTGCAGACTGGCACAGACCAGCCCACTCCTCATCCTGCTTGTACCGGAGCCCACATGAGCTTTGCAGAACTGCTGGCACCCAGTCCTGACTCAGGCTTCAGGTCCCTGTGCTGTGCAGGGTTAGGGTTAGGGCACAGCACAGGGAGGGAGTGGCCTTTAAGAATCCTGAAGTGGCCGGGCGGTGGTGGTGTACGCCTTTAATCCCAGCACTTGGGAGGCAGAGGCAGGTGGATTGCTGTGAGTTCGAGGCCAGCCTGGTCTACATAAGTCCAGGACAGTCAAGGCTACACAGAGAAACCCTGTCTCAATAAACCAAAAAAAAAAAAAAAGAAAGAAAAGAGTCCTGCAGTGCAGTGGTGGAGTTCTAACTGTTCTGGCGCCACTTGTCAATCTATGTAAAATGCAGACTCTGAGAGAGAGGGTCAAGGTGCCGTGTGTCTAAGCAATGCGACTCCTTCCTGCTGGCCCGGGGTCCATTGCCAAGTAATCAGGGCCTTTGACAGCCAATGGATCCTCGGCAGCAAAAGTGCACTTATTCCCTGAAGCCATAAGTCACTGAAGCAAATGTAAAAGGCAGAACATACCCTTCTGGGGGATTTCTGTAGGACTGCAGTAACCCACAGTGTGTGGCCACACAGTGTGTCTATGCAGGGGAAAGTGCATAGAGCACAGGCTCTGCAGCATGAGGCCTGTTCTTGAGGAATCCATGCATGCATCAGCATGCGGCCTTTCAAAATGTGTTTGTCCTTGAGTCTACAACCCCCTCATCAACCACCTCCTGTGGAGCGAGCCTGATGCGCACAGGTAAGGCGATCCCCAGCACTGCTGATAAGGACCGCAGTCACTGTGGCTTCCTGGCATCTAACTCTGCAGGGTCTACTCTGGTTTGCTCTTGAAATAAACTGGTCCTGAGAAATATGGTGAGTAAACCTGAGTAAGTCTGGGCTAGGCCCTTTCCCAGCAACTCTAACCCAAGTAGATAGGCAAGGGACGCCTGCCCCCATACAGCACTCCCGTCTGACCTATGGAGCTTTGTTACATCAAGAGCGAAGACTGAGTCGTAACACTGACACCATGAATCTGTGGAGGCAGCTTCCCGTTAGTGGGGAAAGAAACCAAAACCCTCTGGATGCAGATTACAATGTCTAAAACTCCAGTTATTTCTCTACAGGCTTTCTTTCAAACTTTCCATCGCCTGAGACAGGATCTCATTACACAGCCTGACTTGGCCTGGAACTCAGTGTGTAGATTAGGCTGGCATTATGTTGTAGTAATGCTCCTGCCTCTGCACTCCCAACTGCTGGGACAGGTGTGTCCTGCCACGCCCAGCTTCTACCACTGCATCTATCAAATATGGGTTCTGGAATATTGTTGAAAGCACTGCTCATCATTTTATTAGCAAAACATTAAAACAAAGAAGATCAGAAATGCATAAATTCCATCTGTGGGACTCTCTTTACAAAAAAAAAAAAGCTTTAAATTCCAATGTAACTTCCTGTGCAACAAAGTTTACAAAGAAATGCTGAGAGGGGTGAGAATGAAAATAATACTGCTCAACTGTGCGGCTTTTTTTTTTTTTTTTTTTTTTTTTAATTCCAATCACTACTTCACAACTTGCTAAGTACATTAGAGGACAGAAGGAAACACCGTTTTAATTAATCTTGGTCCTCGGAGGCCGGAGCTAAAGCTGAGCTCCAGAGTGGGTACATGAGAAGAGATGCCCATGGTTTTGTAAGTCTAACCTGACACCTCCTGCTCTGCGCAAAACCCACCACACCCTCAAGATCCCGCTCCCTGTTTCTCATATGATAAGTAGGTCAATTCTTGGGTGAAGTCAAGAGGTGGTTGACAATGGGTGCCCTTGGCTGAACTAAGATTAAAAGACCAATCTGTCCACCCTTATGATGACTATACAAACAAAAGATGCTCTATGTTCCTATATGCCCACTTAGCTGTGCAAAAACCACCATCTTGAGCGTCACAGAAGAGTAAAAAAGGGGGTTACAGGCATGCACGGTACATAACAAAGGCTTAGAGCGGTAACAAAATGGCTCCTGTCCCGTTTCTTTTGCAGCACAGGGGATTTCTGTTCCCCTGAGTAGTCTCAGGACTAATTAGTTAAGGAATCCAGACATCTCCAGGAGCCTTGTTCATGTTAAAAATAAATTACACTCACTGTTCCTACTTTTATCCTTTCTTAAGTGACAATACAGATTTGATGCCTTTCAGGATGTTCCAGGAGACGTGGAATGGCGCTCAGTTGGTCCAGTGCCGGCACAGCACTCTCAAGGCTCTGAGTTCCAATTCCAGCACAGTAGCAGCTGGATGTGGTAGCAATCTGACCGCTGAGAGACCGCTGAGATACAGACGGGAAGGACACCCTCAGCTAGGCACCTTGAGGCCAGCCTGGGCCTCATTAGATCTTTTTTTTCTTTCTTTCTTTTTGCTTTGCTTTTTTTTGTTTTGCTCTGTTTTACAAGTCAGGGTTACTCTGTAGCCTTGGCTGCCCTGGAACTCGCTCTGTAAACCAGGCTAGCCTTGAACTCACAGAGATCTGCCTGCCTCTGCCTCCCAAGTGCTGGGATTAAAGGTTTGCACCACCACCGCCCAGCTAGACTCTATCATAAAAATATCTAATAAAGAGATCCAGCCATCCAGTCGTCAGGCCCATCCCCTGATGCTGGTAGCCTGTTACAATCCAAGTCAGTTCCTCTGAAGACCCTGGCTCTAAACACTGATGCCGCTATTCTCCACAGTGGGTATTAAACCTCTGCATAAACTCAGAGGAGGACAAACTGTCCCAAGCTGTATAGTTAAGAATGTTCTGGGTGCCCAGAGAGGAAGAGCAGAGGCTGAAGAGGACCAGCCCCCTTCCTCCCCTCCCCCACCCCCAAAAAAGAAGGCTCAGTAGAGCCGGGCTTCCAGAGGGAGACTACTGTGAGCAGAGGCGGCAAGCCGTTCCCCAACACCCAACACGTGGGGAAAGAGTCTACAGCTAAGGAAGATGGTGAGGAAGGCTGGACTAGCAAAGTTTTCGCTGCCCCACAAAGCGCTGCAACCCACTGAGAAAATAAGAGGAACAAATAACTCAAAAGTAGCAAGTGAATGCTCGCTGGTTACTTTTTTTTACCAAGTTGACATAAACTACAGTCACCTGGGAATAGGAACTGCCTGCATCAGACTGGCTTGTGGCCTCGCCTGTGGGACACTTTCTTGATTAATGATTAATGTGGGAGGCCCAACCCTTAGGGCGGTGCCTGGCCTGGGCAGGTGGTCCTGTATTGTGCAAGAAAACAAGTCGAGCAAGGCTCACAGACGCCTAAGCTTCACTCCTCCGGCTGCAGTCGGCTTGAACTGAAGCCTCGGAATGAGCCGCGGAGGGGCTACAGACCCCCGTGTTGTTTCTGGTCTGTGCTTTATCACAGAAAGCTCCCTTGGACAAAATATTTATCAATTTCCTTTAACAGGGCAGTATGGCAGCTTCCATTGCTGTGGAAAACAGCAAGGATTAGTGGAAAACTCCAGCACAGGGCCAGGGGTGTAAGTCGGTGATAGAATACAGGCATAGCACACAAGCACGGCATATAAGCGGCAAGCCAGTGCGCCCTGTACACAGCTGCTTCGTGCAAAAACAGAAACAAAAGCCAGGTAAAAGCAGTGAGTAGAAGAGTCACCTCTAGTCTGCTGGGCCTTCTGGGGAATCTGTACATTGTTGAACCTAGAACTGCTTTTCTCCTTTCCCGATGACTTACATAACAAGACTTGAGTTTCTATAAGAGTTCTAGAAGAAAAAGTGACTCCTTAGCAGACTGTCCTTTAAAACAATGCTTGATATAAAAATTGAGCTGATTAATAAAGCAGGCACCAAACTGGGTCTAGCCAATAATTAAAACCTGAGGAGGAAGAAGACACAACGAGGAGATGATATGGAATCGCTTTTCTTCATGAAAGCCCAAGAAAGGCAGCACCCTCAGCACAGGAGGGAAAACTGCTGGTAGGAGGGGCCACATAGGGAGGGGCGGTGGGGGGAGGAAGGAACCTAGAAAGGCTCTTCCTTTCTGAACACCTCTGAGACACGAATGCTTCTTCGAATGACTTTATAAGGAAGGCTGTTTACATCACACACACACTGTCCACACCTAGCACCATTCTAATGGGGGGGGGGGAATCAGCGGAAGCTCCTGCAAGAGGCCCTCACTCACCAGTAACCATCTTAGCGAAAGGAGCAACAGTAACATCGGCTCCATCAGCTTCTCACAGTGCCTGCGCTTTCCTCTGGGATGCAGCCTGGTGTGGTACTGGGTTCAGTGCCCAACACACAACAACAAAATAAATAAGAAGTCGTTCCCTTCGCTCCCTGGCAACCACCCAATAACACCGGGAACATTTAATGCCCAAAATCGGCCTCATCTGTCACTCTGATTGACGTGCCTGGTGCTTAGTAAAGGAAATAGCTCCTGCTAGACTTTCCTGCTTCAGCTGCCTGTGTCTTTGCAGACGTTTGGGCTGCCATCAATAGATCATAAAACATGAACAACGAGGCTAGCATCACAGAAGGCTTAGCAGTTAATTGGCATTCCAGGTTTCCCTGAAAAAAGATTTAAAAGCCTTTTAGGATGTGCCTTCATGATCGTGTCCTTTTGGAGACATGAACGCTGGCATGGTCCAGCTTCCAGGTGCAACTGTTTAGATGTGAGCTTCTGGACTTTTCTGGAACTTTAACCACGTGGTGAAGACCCCAGATCCTACATCCAGCTGGACTTAGGAGTTACTCACACCCTGCACAACACTCTGCCTCTCCTCTCTGCAGTGAGAGAATGCTTAGCTGAAGGATAACCTGCTGAGCAGGAATCTGCCACCATCACTCACCATGACGCTGCACACCGGGCTTCAGAACTACAACTTACGCATCTGAAACCCCTTTGTACTACAAGAAAATGTTTCCTGGAAAAGAACTTAATATTTGGACTTGAAAATGAAGATTAAAACACACATGCAAGAGTTGCCACTTTCCATTTATTTTAAACATTAAAAAAATGAGAGCACAAAGCCTATTCTTATCTCAGCCACCTACACAAAGCCAGTGCTTTCTGCTTTGTGGTCTTCATCTGCTGATACCTTCACATTTTGATGAGCTGGCCATTTTCGCTCTGCAGAATGAATAGTGAGTTATTTTGTGAGGCATACAGAAAACATTAATTTTTAGTATAGGAAATGCCTGGATATAAAAAGCCGCAAAACAAGTACAAGCAGAAAAATTACACAGGCCCGAAACAAATCTTTGTGACATCTGATGGCAGAACCCAGAGAGAGAGAAACTACTGCTCTGACATTGCTGAGGCCACCGACAATTAGATACCATGAAAATGCTGCATCCGTCCCCGCATCCACCTATGGATACATACAGCACCAATCTGAGGTAGTCGCCTCCGAGCGTGTGATTCATCTTTGAAGACACACATCTCGAAACGGTGAGGTCTAAGGACATGCCAAGCTACAATTCATCTGACTCCCACCAGCTATGTGTCCAGGAGAGCAACAAAGGGAGGCGACAGACTCTCACAGCACTCGCGGCTAGAATGAGATCCGGTGCCAGTCTGTTCCCTGGCAAAGCCCGTGCCTGTCACCCTTGCCTGGTAATCCAGGAGCGTGATGACCAGCCCTGCAGACTGGAAGTGCTGGTGGGTCTGGGGGGGGGCGGGGTTTGAACCTGCCCAGGCCTCAGTGAGAGGAGGACAGGAGGAAGAGGGAGCTACTGCAAGCAAAAAGCAAACACACATAAAACTCTCCCATTAGATCTTTGGGACATTCCAGCCAGTCTCCATTCAGCAAACGCAAATGGGGCCTGATGGAATGCATGGACAGCTGAGAAGCCTTTGGAGGGGATGAAGCAACACAAAACACACGGGACGCAGAGGTTCATCAGGGAAGAGCTTCACAGGAAGACAGCATGTAGACCAAAAAAAAAAAAAAAACTCTAAAGAAAATCATTTTCAATTGTGTTTGGTTATCTCTGACACACAAAAGACATGTTTTATAAGACTCTCAGAACTATAAAGTACCTAAAAAAGGAATGTTATTCACACTGGCTTATGCAATCTTTTTTAACATCTTTATTGAGATACAATCATGAACCATAAAATTCACCCATTTAAAGTATACAATTGGGGCCAGAAAGATAGTGCAGTCAGTTAGGTGTTTGCCAGACAGACGAGTGTGAGGCCCTCAGTCTGCCCCTAGCACTCATGTGGAAGCAGGGCTTGCTGGTATACCTGCTAACCTGAAGGAGCCCTGAGCTCACTAGGTGCCCAGTACAGCCAATTCAGTGAGCTTCAGGTTCAAGGGACCCTGCCCCCCAAAATAAGGTAGAGTACATCTGAAGACCGTCTACAGCAACCTCTGCACCACCCCGCACATAGGCAACAAACACTTAGTGATTTTAGTATATTTATAGCTGTACAAACCATTATAACCACCTACAAATTAGACGATTTAATCACTCATAAAAGGAATAGCCAGGGTAGAGAGATGGCCGGGTTATTAAAAGCATTTGCTGCTCTTCTACAGGACCCAAGTTTGATTCCTAGAATCCATACTTGGCACTTCACACTGGCCTGCAACTCCTGCTCCAAGCAACCCAATGCCCTTTCCTGGCCCCCATGAGTCCCTGCACAGTGTGGCATACATACCGACACACGTGCACAGACACACGTGCACAGACACACGTGCACAGACACACATGCATGGACACACATGCACAGACACATGTGCACAGACACACATGCACACACACACACAAAGGTCTTTGGGCTGCAGAGATGGCTCAGTGGCTAAGAGAATGAGCTGCTCTTGAGAAGGACCTGGATTCATTTCTCAGAGCTCATACTGCAGATCACAACCATCTGTAACTCCATGCCAAGGGATCCAACATCAGACACATGCACGGCGTGCATGCATGCATACATACATGCATACATACATACACACATACATATATGCATGCATGCATACATGCACGCATACAGGCAAAACACTCATACACATAAAATACATTAGCTTTTAAAACATTAACAAAAATAAACTGGGCAGTGGTGGCACACACCTTTAATCCCAGCACTCAGGAGGTAGAGGCTGGTAGATCTCTGTGAGTTTGAGGCCAGCCTGGTCTACAGAGTGGGTTTCAGGACAGCCAGGGCTACAAAGAGAAACCCTGTCTCAAAACCCAATAATTAATACTAATAATAACAATAATTAATTTAAAATCTTTAAAGAAATGAACCAATTCTCAGTCACTCTGTATACTTCTTGCCCCAACCCGATGCATCTGTCAGCTGGTCAGCACAGGGACTATTTGGTATCCGTATGAATAATGCTGCTATGAACACTGATGTCTAAGTTTGTATATAAATGTTTCATTTCTCTTATCTACACGTCAAGGAACTTAAGAGAAGAAATGAATGACATTTTAGGACATACAGATGTAAAGCTTGAGTTCTATTCAGGAGTGCCAATATCGGCGGAGAACAGAGAAGAAGGGAAGAGTGCTGGGTTTGTTGGTTTGTTGCTACACTGAACTTGCACTGTTTCAGAGGCTGACCCTGAGCTTCTGATCCCCCATGCCCTAACTGAAAAGCTAAGGGGCTTCCCGGTGTGCCTCCCCAACCTGCTTCTTCTTCTTCTTCTTCTTCTTTTTTTTTTTCCCCCCCAAGACAGGGTTTCTCTGTGTAGCCTTGGCTGTCGTGGACTAACTTTGTAGACCAGGCTGGCCTCTAACTCACAGCGATCCGCCTGCCTCTGCGCCACCACACCCGGCTCAAATCTGCTTCTGTGAGGTAATGGAGACTGACCCCAGGGCTGCTCTTGTGCAGGCTGAGTAAGCAGCCAAATAAAGGATTTGCATCCTGAGCGTGAGAGTATTCCTTAACTGCAGCGTAAATCACCAAAGGATGTAAGGCGGGGCGAGCGCAGCCCCAGGGAAGAACCTCACGTCCACAGAATCTTTCCAAACAAAGTTTTTAAAGCAAAAATAGGAACAGGGTTGGGGGGAAATCAGACACACTTTCCTGCTTTAGTCACTAAGCTTTAAATTTGTTTTCATTAGAATTTGATTCTCAAAGGCCAGGCCCAGTGACGCGGGCAGGTAGGAGACTGAGGCAGGGAGATCTCTGTGTGTTCAATGTCAAAGGCAGCCAGAGCTACATAGAGAGATCCTACCTAAGGAAGAGGACAAAGAGGAGGAAGAGGGGGGAGGAAGAGGATGGAAGGAAGGAAGGAAACTATGAATGGTTGTACACATCTGTGGGCAAAGGCTGGAGGATTACAGGTGTGAGTTGGGGCACCCTGAGCTGCAGAGTAAAACTCAAACTCAAAAAATTTAAAAAAATAAATAAATAAATAAATCAAAATCGAACCAAACAGCAACAACACACCCCACATGTTCTCCTGCTGTTGGCCCTGGTCTAGACAGGAATGTAGAATTAATGGCTCTGGGGGAGGGAGGGTGCTCTGTGTGCCTAACATGCCAACTCCACCCAGTGGAAAATAACCTATGGAAAGAACCTACTGCCCTCATTTTCCCCCATTTCTTTCCAATCCTGAAAAGAGAGAGCATATGTGCGTGTCATCTATTGAGTGTTTGCCATCATCAGCATGCATCCAGCGCCACAGGAAGGGAAGACCCTCCAGGACAGATGGAGGATCTGTGCGCAGGTTAATGGCCCATGTGGGACTTTAAACACTACCTCCAACAAGTAATTCATCCATAAGGAATTAGAGTCACCATAAGCCAAGCAGTGCTCCTCCTCAGCCAGACTCATTCTGTGAATCTCAGTTCCTAAACACTTGCATTCGCTTCTGGCCAAGCCCCAAGGATTCACCACCGAAAGAAACGGGGGCACTAGACCGAGCCTAAGTATAGCCAGGGCCAGACTCCCACACTGCTTTGGCCACATAACTTGAACCCGACACAGTGCAAACTCCGGGACTGAGCTCTGCTTGGTCTCACAGAACTTGAAAACAGCTGACGTGAAAGAGGATCTTCCAGACACTCCAAACTCTCTCAGTCTTAGTTCTGATGACACACTATGTATGCTACATGACAAGCACAGCCTTGAGGCCCTTCTAACTAGCAAGTGGAAATCGGCATCTTTCCAGAAGGGTCCTTCCTGTGTGGCAATCGTGTGATGGGCTTATTCTCAACTTCATTTACTCATCCTTCTCAGCGGCATGTGACAGACATCTGCTGAACAGTGAGCCTGCAAAAAGGCACTAGCATCAGCCATCCAGCCTGGAAGAGAACCGCAGCCTCATTCTGCACACACGAGTCCTACAAAGTACAAGGGCCGCAGGAAGTCCTCAGGGGAAACACAAGGAAAGAGCGCCTCAGTCAGCCAGGTACACACACAGCACACTCCGGGACAGGCTGGCCCGAGCTGAGAGTAATGGAGACCTGCAAAGAGTGAACGAGCATTCTGGGAAAAAGCAGAAAAGATGGGGGTGGAGGCTGGGAAGTGTAAAAGGCTGGAACATGGGGTATGGAGTCTGGAAAAGATGACACAAGAAAGAAAAAGTTACTACAGAGACACTAGACCTGAAGTCTGAGGAGGACATTAACACCTTTTAACTATGTTTCTTTTTCCTCTTTAACAGGCAGAAAATGTTGCAAGTAATGAAATGTCTTTTTAATCCTTGCCTATATCTTCTCTCAATCACTGCCACAACGTAACTTCTATGAAGTTTCCAGAAAGTTTGCAACTGTGTGGCAAGATGTTGTTAGGCATTACACACACACAAACACACACACACCATACCAAACCACCAGATAGTTCATAAAACCCTGATTTCCTAAATTTAGTAATTAGTAATATGACAAACAAATACTTTTAAAAATTCCTCTCCATAAGTTGTTTTGTTTATTTATTTTGATTCTTTGAGACACTCACTAACTGGCCTGGAATTCCCTATGCAGACCAAGCTGGCCTAGCACTTTGTAACCAATCATCCTGCCCCTCCCTCCCAGGGCTTGGATTACTGAATCGTGGGGAAGCCCCACCTCCCCTACTCTTTAAATTGTATTTTAAACAACTTGCTACTAAGTCACACTTAAGAGACTGGTCTGGGAAGCAGAGGCCCTGCCAGCCCATGTAAAACACTTGCAACAGCTTTGGCATTCTCTGCTCCCTCACCTGCTCAATCCATCTGCCCTTCTGATTGGCATCATTGCATAAGCAGGCTTTAAGCAAACCTATTCTTCAATCAAATTATGCTCTAAGCAAAAGAAAAAAAGCCTGGCAGAAACTATAGGGTAGAGAAAAGCTGAGAGTGCTCTCGGATGAAATGTGCTGGTAATCCACTCTGCTGAGCAGCTTCTCCAGCCCAGATCTAGCTGGGAAGAGTTCATGCTCACCACTGCTCACCGCTCACTTTAGTCCTCCAGAAAAGCTGAGCCAGCTGAGGCTCTGTAGGGTTAGGTTGTCCAGTGTGAAACAGCTAATACAGGCAGGTTCCTAATACCCCACCCCACCCCACCGGGCCCCCAGGCAGGTCTACAAGGAGAAGGGAGGTGAACCAAGAGGTTGCAGCCCACCGCTCTCACCTTGTCTTCAACCCTTCCTCCTGTCTACAGGTGCTCTTTCCAACTAAGCCAAGCTCATCCAATCAGCTACTTGTCCCGTCTCTTCGGTTAGCAAAGTATTATGATTCCCACACACATCTCTCTCTCTCTCTCTCTCTCTCTCTCTCTCTCTCTCTCTCTCTCTCTCTCTCTCTCTCTCTCTCTCTCTCTCATTTCCTGTCCTCCACAGCTTGATCCGAAACATAGGCCCTCACAAACCCACAATGCCCTCCCTCATACGTTTAGGCTCTCTGGGTTTGTATGCTGTGACTCCACTGCAGACCTGAAGATCCAGAACTCTCCCACTGCAAGGCAGGTGCTTCCTGAGGTCACTCCGTTAGAAAGCGGGGACCCTAAGCACAGCTAGCCGTCCCTCCCAAGCCCAGTGCAAACCCCAATGACATGGTACCCACCACCCCCTACTACATGATGGTGGCCCCTGCTGTGAAGTCCCAGAGTATGTATGATATTTAGTTAGTACACAGCTTCCCTTCTAGAAGCCCCATGCTTAAAGCTAAGGTTGTGTGTGTGTGTGTGTGTGTGTGTGTGTGTGTGTCTGAAACAGTAAGGCTCTGCGCACACACACACAGAGATGCAAATCGACCCACTCAATAGAAGCATCCACATAACCTGGTTGTCAGTATCTAACACAGCATCCCCTAAGACAGGGTCTTGGTGACAGTGGGCAAGTGAGGACAAACAGCCATTTTCACCCATCACTATTCATGTCTCCAAAACTGTTTTCACACTAGTGAAAAAAAAATATATAGATTATGCAGAGCAGTAGTGGCACACGCCTTTAATCCCAGCACTCGGAAGGCAGAGGGGGGGGTGGATTTCTGTGAGTTCGAGGCCAGCCTGGTCTACAAAGTGAGTCTAAGACAGCCAAGGCTACACAGAGAAACCCTGTCTTGAAAAACAAAACAAAACAAAAAATACAGACTACATGTGACAAAGGTACGACATCAGACACTGGCTTCTTAAGGACATTTCCAGTGCTAAGCCATGGCATTTTGCTGGCCAGAAATTGATTTGTTCAACCTACAGAGAACTCAGCTCAAATAGCACAGAGTACCAGAAAATTAGCACCACCATACCACAAAGTGCTTAGAGCACAGAAAACATGGCTGGGGTTTTCCCCCACAACGCTTCCCCCCCCCCCCTTCTGCTCCATGAGTTTTCTGCCTGCCCACATTTGTCCCATCAGGTGGGGGCTCACCATGTTCTGCGTCACCTGGCAACCCAACTAAGCAAGATTTTACGACCACCTTGGCTACTCAGTTCTTCCTATAGGATCTACCCTGCTTTGTTAAGCAGAAGAAGAAAGCAGAAGCTGCAGCACCAACAATGCTGATGTGTTAGCTCCTTACATAGGGTGGGGGATACGTGACAGGCTAGAGATGAATTTCAGCCATTACGGAGATGGTGATGTCACTTCCTGAAGCCATTACCTAACCATCCGAGGAGATGGTGATGTCACTTCCTGAAGCCGTTAGACACTTTTAAGTTAAAGTCTTTTGTGTGTGTGGATGTTTTGTCTGCACATATGTGTGCCACATGCATGCAGTGCTTTCTGAGACCAGAGGAAGATTGGATCCCCCTGGGACTAAAGTCACAGATGGTTGTGAGCCACCATGTGGTGCTGGGAATCCAACCCAGGTCCTCTGGAAGAGTGGCCAGGGCTCTTAGCTGCAGAGTCAGGCCTGGTTTGGTTAGTTTTGATTTTTGGCTTGCTTGTGGATTTTTTTTTTTTTTTTTTTTTTCCGTCCTTTGGAGACAGGTTCTCACTATGTAGCCTTGGGTGGCCTGGAGCTCACTCTGTACATGAGCATGGCTTTAAACTCACAGAGATCCACCTGCCTCTGCTTCCAAGTTTGGGGATTAAAGCTATGTGTCACCGAGCACAACCCTTGGAGCACTTATGAGTCAAAAGTCTTGTGATCCAATGGTTGCACTCCAAATCTATCTTTTAGGGGGAAGGGTTTATGTAGCCCTGGCTGGCCTTGAATTTCAGGGTTCAGTAAGAATCAAAACAGAAAGTACAGACAGACTGAGAATGACTCCTGGTCTCTAAACACAGAAATACACACACAGAAATACACATACACATACATATATACACACATACACACACACAAACACATAGACACACGTACACACACACACACACACACACCACCTCCTAACTGAGTTTCTTGCACACCAGTGAAGCATCCCTGACTCTTATCTCTGACTCCAATGTCACAATCCATCTCTCGCCCTTCCCTCATTTACTGCTCACCTCACAACTACTAGTTACTCACAGCTCCCGCACTTTCTGTGACCTCCTCCCCACCGCTTCTCCACCGTGGAACAGCACTGCTGATAGAGAAGACCAGGCTACATCTATCAACAAGGGCCCTCAACTCCACGCATCCAACATCCCAGAGACAGCACCTCCCCACAGCACACATGTCTTCGCCAGGCAATCACAAGAATCAGGTCTTAGACGCTCACAGTCTGTCTTCTACAAAGAAGCCTATGGTTCCCTGCAGTGCCCAGCACCCACACACAATAAATGCTTAACTTGACCTGGAATAGTAAATGCTTAATTTCCACAGGGGGGAAAAAATAATGATTCATTCAGTCAAATAGTCGCCTGTGTATTTCCCAACAAGCACCTTGACCATTGTGCAAGATGAAACATGGCCAGGTTTACAAACAAAACCAGCAAAGCAGAGGCCAACAGTGTCACACTCTCTGCTCTGGAACCAGGCACACTTCTATGCACTCTACGTTACTGCCTTTTTCTCTTTTCTTCCACAGCCAGCAATGTTGGTCTGCAGAGTACAAAGGCAACCTGGTTATTCCCTAACAACATTAAATCACCAACTGTCAATTCATAAACAATGCTTTAAAAAAAAAAAAAAAACACTTAAGTGTGAAGTTACAAAGGGCTTCCCCTTTTGTCAGCGCTACAAGATAAACAGGTGCCCAATTTCCACTAGCGTTGTTTGATTTTTCAATGAGTCCGACCAACTGGAAGAACACTTACAGCTGTTGGACCCGGCACCTCCTCTCCTAGTATCAGATTCCTAACCATCCCCCAAAGTTTCCTTAAAGGGGCAATTCTATGTTTTGTTTTTTTTTTTTTCCCAACGCAAACTAAAAACAAAACAAAACAGCGATGTAACCATTTTGCCCTTTCTTAATTTCAGAGAAAAATGGAGGGTGGCCCATGAGCTTTAGGCGATTTAGGCAGACAAAGCCACCACCCGCCTCTTGCTTGTTCCGAAGTCGCAGAAGGCAGGCCACTCCACTACTGAACAGACAGCAGACGGGAAATACCAAAGGGGACACATTCCACTCTCATACAAAGGAAATATCCTCAGGTGCTAGAGCGAAACTTCGGCGTGGGCTGTTGTCAAACACAGAGGGTAAAACAAACGAACAAAACGCCTTTCCACCTCTGACCCATTGTGGAGGAATGCTTTTAAGGGACACAATGTTACTACTCCAGGCGGAAAACGAGAAATCGACGCTCCTCCGACCCCAGGCCCTGTGCATCCACCGGAGCACACCCAGCTAGGTTAAGAGGAGAGATCCGGAGGGAACTCTTGACTCCAGGAGCGAATCCAGGCTGAGGTGTTGGAGGGAACACAGCATCGGAGCCACTCCACCGCCCCGACCGGAGCCCACGAGCCTGGCCGATCCAACCAGGGCTGCCTGCGCGGCCCGGAGATCCCACAAGAACACAGAAGGTCCAAGGCACGGCTGCGGCTCCCGCGTGCACCCAACTCTTTCCACACCCCCAAAGTTCCGTGGCCAACCCTCCGCGGCAGGCCTGCTCGGGGAGAGGCCTGGAGCTGGATTGCCAGGGCCCGCGGACGGCAGGGCAGAGGCGCCCCGCCAGGCTGCGCCGCGCCTCCCGCGTGCCGCACTCTGCCTCGCCCGGTGCCGGCTCTGGGCACCAGGCCGCCCACTCCTAAGCCCCGAGGACCCAGACAGTGTCCAGGGACCGTGCGAGCGGCGATCGCGGTCCAGCCGGAGCGCGCAGAGAACTTTGCGGCTGCAGGTTCGGGCCGGGGGCGCCGGCGAGGCCGCCCGGCTGCCGCACTTTCCCTTTCCCCGCCTCCCGGTCTCCCTCCTCCGTCTCCAGGAAGCGCCATATTGATCCCCGCGCCTTTCCCCGTCCGCTCCCCGCCGTGCGCCCCCAGGCCACTCACCTTGGCCACGGCCTTCCGGTAGCGGGTCACCGCCTGCTGGATGAGGCTGAAAACTTTCATGCGGCCGTCTCCGCACGGCACGACCACCCGGGTCCTCCCGAAGCACACGGTCACTTTCATGCCGCCGTCCCTCGCTGTCCGTGGCCGGAGCGGCGCTGGGCCGGGAGACTGTAGGCAGGGCGCGGTGGGGCCGCCGCGCCGGCGGCTAGGGGCGCGAGCAGGCGGCAGCACCGAACTGCCCGGCTACCATGTCCAGCCCGGCCGCCTTCGCCTGGCCTCGCCTGGCCCCGCCCGGGCGCCTGCAGCCTCCGGCCACCTGTTCGGCGTCTTGGCGTCTTGGCGCGCTCGGTGGCGGCCCCGGCCGTGTGGCGCTCGCGCTCAGTCGGGACTCCGAGGAGGGGACGGCGAGGCAGGGAGGAGGAGCAGCGGCGGGCCGGGCGCACAGCACCGCGCGCAGGCGGCAGGAGGAGGCGCAGGGCGGGGCGCCCGGGAGGCCTCCGCCGCTGCCCGGCCGCTCGGTTCACCGCAGGGCGATGCGCGTCGCAGCCCGCGGCGCTGTGCTTGGGCCGGCGCTGGGCAGGGCGCGTCCTCCACCAGCCCTCTTGCAGTAGGCTGCGGCGGGAGGCCCACTCGGGGACGCCACACCCACGCCCCCAGAGGGCTACGCAGAGGTCCTCTCCCTTTCTTTGTGACTTTTAATCCCCTTCCTGGGAGAAAGCAGTTTAAACTCGGAGACGCCTTTAGAGCCCAGCAGCCACCGAGTCGCCCCAGGGAAGACGGGAACCAGACTAGGGAGGAAGCTTAGGGCCAGCTCTCTCTGCCCGCAGCAAAGCAGGCTTTCTACCTAAGTACTGCCTGGCTCGGTTGCAGGGCCGGGCGGCGCTGTTCTCAAGCAGAGATTAATTGGCTGCTCCCGAGAGAGATTGGAGACGCTTGGACGCCCTGGTACTTCCTCTTGAGGCCACTATTTACCTTAAAGTTTCTCAGTGACCCATTTGTTTAAACAAGTAGGACTTAAGACCGCAATTCAAATACATCTGTTTCTTGAAATTCTTCAATCTAAGCAACTTGAACAAAACCTTCTGAAAAATACAGAGGGGAAGCTCTTGTGGGTAGAGACAAGGCTGGCTCAGGCACTGACACACCCCCAACTCCATAAGGAGTGAATGATATGCAAACTCTAAGATGTTTAAAGCTATGTGGAACAAGTCTGGAGAAGTGACTGACGCTGCTTTCTGCCGTATTTAAAGGTTGTGGTTCCTAAATAAATGCGTGCCGTTGTCTTCCAAGAATGGCAGACTTCAAGAGAGAGGCACTGTTGACCTCAGTTTGTCCCGCACAATACAGTAAGTTCACTTTGGCAGTTAATTAGCAGGATTTCTGAGCCTATTAAAGCTCCTGTGAGGCCCAAAACTTGAGTACCTAAAGCTGGCGCTGAGGATCGTCCATCCGTCCCTCCTCCCTTCTCAAAATAATAAACAAAACAAAGACGTTCCTTGGCTTTTCAGAATCTTACGCATTCTCCTTGGCCTTACTGCTCTGGGTGAGAGGAAACAGCGCGTTTTCTCTCTTCTGACTGCCCTGAGTCCACGGGATGGTCACCAGTCCCAACAAACGATGCTATCACGTGTCCTCCGCTGAGCCGAACATCAAGAAGTCACCCTCCCAAGGCCCACAAGAGAACATTCGAGTACACACAGACCTGGAAAGACTCCTTTACCTCCATATGGATACGTCACTCATCTTGTCTCCCAGGGACTGTGCTGATCACATGATGCCAAGTCCTGTTGAGGGTTTCTTGCTTCGGACCTTATCAATACTTGGGGCCATGGGCTAGCAAGACGGCTCAGCCTGGCAGGGTACCTGCCACCAAGAATCTGAATTCTAACCCCAGAACCCATGTGGTGGGAAAACAGAACTGCGCGCGCGCGCGCACACACACACACACACACACACACACACACACACACACACACACACACACACACACGGGGAGGAGGGGAGAGAGAGACAGAGACAGAGAGACAGAGAGAGAGACAGAACACCACTTGAGCCCATAATAATTATGGGTAATAAGAGATAGTGTTTCTGTTTTTACAGACAGGAGGAGCATAAAGGTGAGAATGGGCTTTGTGAGAAAAAACAAAACAAACCAATAAAAAGACAAAACAAAACCTCGGCACTGATCTGAGTTCTAGTCTGAGTTTGAACACTAGTACCTTCGACAGCTATGTCAACACTCCCCCTTTACCAGCTGAGGAAAGAAATTGATGAGACCCATCTCATAAATTGTGAGTCAAACAACACTGTATATTAAGTCTTTGTTGTTGTTGTTGTTGTTGTTGTTGTTTCGAGACAGAGTGTCTCTGCGTAGCCTTGGCTGTCCTAGACTAGCTTTGTAGACCAGGCTGGCCTCGAACTCACAGCAATCCACCTGCCTCTGCCTCCTGAGTGCTGGGATTAAAGGCGTGTGCCACCACCACCCAGCTAAGCCTTAATACATGCTACTATGTGAGAGCATGTACCATAGCAGAATCTACTGACCATGCTGTAAATGGTAGCAAAGCCTAGCCCAGGATAGCAAATGATTGAAGAGGGGTAAGCAAAAATAAATAAAAATAAATAAAAATAAAAAATCTAAAAGTCAGAGAAGTAACAGGACAAGGGCTGCGGATAACCCTAGTAGAAGGCTTGTCCATTGTGTCCAAAACCCAGCGTTTGATCCCTAGAGCTCCGTAAGAACTGGGTATGGGGGGCTGCAGAGATGGCTTAGGGGTTAAGAGCACTGACTGCTCTTCCAGAGGTCCTGAGTTCAATTCCCAGCAACAATATGGTAGCTCACAAACCATCTATAATGTGATCTAATGTACTCTTCTTGCCTGCAGCTGTACATGAAGGCAGAGCACTGTATAAATATTAATAAATAAATATTTGAAAAAGAAGAAGAAGAAGAAGAAGAAGAAGAACTGGGTATGGTAGTCCACACCTGTAGTCCCAGCATAATCTGCAGCTATGTAACAAGTTCAAGAACAGCCAGGCAGTGGTGGCGCACGCCTGTAATCCCAGCACTCGGGAGGTGGAGGCAGAGGCAGTTGGATTGCTGTGAGTTCAAGGCCAGCCTGGTCTACAAAGTGAGTCCAGGACAGCCAAGGCTACACAAAGAAACTCTGTCTTGAAAAACCAAAAAAACCAAAAAAAACAAAAAAAACAAACAAACAAACAAAAAACCCCCAAACAAACAAACAAACAAAAAACAAAAAAACAAAAACAAAACAAAAAACAAGTTCAAGAACAGCTTGGACTACATGAGACCCGTCAACTTTATGTCTGGGACCACGGGAATGTCTTAGAGTGTAATAATTACTGGAACACTTAGCCTAGTCTAGCTTTTCCATAGCTCACCTGTGTAGTTCTGTGCCCCCTCCCCCACCCCCAGAGCACTGTACGTGGGCAGCCTCAGTGTCTGCAGGTGGAACTGAATTCTCACAAGTTAGGCGCAGCATTAGAGTCTGCCTCACAGGCTGCTTCCCTTCAGATCCTGGGCCAGCCGTATTGAGTGCTTGTATTGAGTTTTGTTTTTTGTTTTCTTTTTAGATACAGTTTCTCATGTCCCAGACTGGCCTTTAACTGTGCAGTTGAAGATGGCTTTGACCTCCTGAATCCCCTTCCTCTACCTCCAGAGCGCTGAGTTTCAAGCATGTGCCACACACCGCTTTGGTTTATGAAATGCTGGTGGTAGAATTTGGGGCTTTATTCATTCTGACCAAGCATTCTACCAACTCACCTATATGACTAGACACATACATACATACATACGCAATGGATCTCTATATTAAAAAGCAATATTTTGTAATTTTAGGTGCCAGACCCTTTGCTATCTTAAAAAGAATTCATAAAATTCTATGACAAATAATTTATTTTCACCACTACGTTCCTGAAATAACATCTAACTATACAGGTGGATCATAGCCAGGCCACCTTCATGTCAAAATATTCAGCTTAGCAAATAGCTTCTAGTCCGAGGTAAGCATTAAAGCAAACTGTATCTCTCTGAGAAGCAAAATTATCAAAGTCAGGAGTCAAATCTTTTGTAAATATCTTATTAATGGGTTTACTTTCTTAAATTCTACAGTTTCTGGTTAAAAAAAAAAAATAAGCATGGCCTTTGTATTTCTGTTTCACAGTTAATTGACTCAATCAGTTATGAATACCCCCAAAGGGTTCTGAGGTTTAATTAGGGTTTATCTGGGCTTTGTGCCTATGTGTGCGTGGGCACATTGTGACCACACAGAATATAGCTTCAGTTCTACCCAGCTACACTCACACTCCATATGTGTAGGAAATCATTGTGCCAAGCAGCTCACCCTTCGGAAGTTAATAATGAAAAGAAGGGAGGTGAGGACTGAGAAGATGGCTCTGTTCACTTCCCAGAAACCTGGGGATGGGACGGAAACAAAAACAAAAACAGAAGCCAGATTTGGTGGTGTAGTTATAAACACAGTGAAAATTCTCAGTGCGGGGAGGAGGGGGCCGGTGGATTCCTGGCTCACTGACCTACTTGGAGGGTGTTTGTCTTTGTGTGTGTGTGTGTGTGTGTGTGTGTGTGTGTGTGTGTGTGTGTGTGTGTACACTGCACCTGAGGAATGACACCTGGGCCATTGTCTGGCCTCTACATGCACACACTTACACATGTGCATATATATTCATGAATACACAGAAAGAATAAAGACAGCACCTGGCACAGCTGTGGTCAGTGGATGCCATGTGAAAGGTTTCTGAGATGCAGTTATCCTACAAATATTTTTATCTCCAAGACATTTCACACACATGCAGTGCTTACTCTCAGGTTACATGTCCAAAACATGTGTGCAATGCCATATGCCTGGACATACTTTAAAAATTTTTTGTTTGTTTGTTTGTTTGTTTTTTGAGACAGGGTTTCTCTGTGTAGCCTTGGCCATCATCCTGGACTCACTTTGTAGACCAGGCTGGCCTTGAACTCACAGCAATCCACCTGCCTCTGCCTCCCAAGTGCTGGGATTAAAGGCGTGCGCCACAACGCCCGGCTCTGGACATGCTTTTATATCAAGCCCTAAACAACACGTTTATAAGGTTCTTCCTCAGGAGTCCAGCCTGGTAAAGATTTCAGAAATGAATGGACAGCAACTGAAATATGGTTACACGCTACATAGTAGCCACCATGGAGATACCAAAGAAACTACTCACTCCCTCTGACAGAGAAGGAAGCAGGCCTCCTAATTTCATCCCAGGGAAATACACTATAACAATATGTAGCAGGAGTAACAAATGAAATTAATTATAACAATGTAGTTTATTTAACCGATTGCCATTCCAGTGTATAGAAATATTAATGAGATGGGGTCTTGCTTTATATAGCCCAGGCTGGCCTGAAACTTACTAAAGTATCACCAAGGTTGCCTCAAACTTGGAATTCTGACTCTGCTTCGAAAGTGCTTCAGTTGCACGTGTACAGTTTTATAAGTCTGTATTCCTATTTCTTCACTAGGTCGTTTTGATCCTGTGTATGACTGATGTTCATGGCACAGCTGTGGTCAGTGGATGCCATATTGGACAGCATAGCTCTGGAGTGCAGGTCCCTAGCAGCCAAGACCACAGTGTGTTGTCAAAGAAGAGACAAACACTGTTTTTCACAAGGTGCATTCAGTTCATGTTTTGTAACTGGATGAGGGGTGTGTGACTCACTGAACATGGAGGGGTGGATGACAGACATCACCGTGACATGCTGCAAATTCCGCAGCAGAGTATAACAGATGAAGATGGGGCTGAGCCTGGAGCTCAGCTGTCAGAGTGCTTGACTGTCATGTACGAAGCTTTGCCTGGATCTGATCTGCAGTGCTGTGTAAACCAGGCATCATGACACACACTTGTAATCCCAGGACTCAGAGGTGAAGACAAGGGGAACAAAAGTTCAAGATTGTCATGGCTGGAAAGATGGCTCAGCAGTTAAGAGCACAGGCTGCTCTTCCAGAGGAACTGGGTTCAATTCCCCCAGCACCCACACAGCTGGCCACAGCTGTCTGTAACCCCAGTTCCGAGGCATCTGGCACCCTCACACAGACAGACATGCAGTCAAAACACCAACACACGTTAAAAAAAAAAAAAGCATGCAAGCAAAGATTGTCCTCAGCAAAGATTGAGTCTGAGGCCAGCATGGGCTACATAATATCTTGTTTCAAAAGGAAAAGGGGTTTGGGGGGTATCTCAATAAATAAAGTTCCCACTGTACAAGCACCCCATAAAAGAAGATCTGATGTAGCTCTGGGGGAACAGGTGGACCCCTGTGCCTCACCAGGCACCCGATGTGGCTGGATGGAAAAATCTAGCCTGAAGACAACAAGTTCAGTCCCCATTATCCACACGGTAGAAAGCGAGAGCCAACTTCCATGAGTTGTTTTCTGGCCTCCACATGCATGACACTTGTGTTCATACTCACACACACGCGTGCACACACATGTGCGCACGCACATGCACACACACACGCACACACAAAGTAAGAAAGAAGGAAAGGTCATAGAGTGGGGCCCTGGGTTTGAACACACACATGCATGTGCACATAGAGTGGGGCCCTGGGTTTGCACACACACATGCATGTGCACATAGAGTGGGGCCCTGGGTTTGCACACGCACATGCATGCACATATAGAGTGGGGTCCTGGGTTTGCACACACACATGCATGCGCACATAGAGTGGGGCCCTGGGTTCACCTCCCAGAGCAACATAGGAAACAGGCATGGTGACAAACACATGTAATCTCAAAACTCTGGAGGCAGGAGAATCAAAAGTTCAAGATTGTGCTAGGCTTAGCTCATCTGGTAAAGTGCTCACTTAGAAGGTCAAGTACATACTGGGTTCGAGGCCAGGTGACACTTCATAGGACCCTGTCTATAAGCAGACAGACAGGTAGAAAAAGACCTCAACTCCATTAAAAGCTATTTTGCTTGAGTTGAGGAAGACACCCTAGATTGACCTCTGGCCTGCTCCTCACATATATGAATACATGAACACACACACACTCAAACATGAGAAACACAAGACAGCACAAAGGCTCAGGGCACTCTCTCTTTTTTTTTTTTTTTTTCCAAAACAGTGTTTCTCTGTGTAGCCTTGGCTGTCCTAAACTTATTTTTTAGACCACTCTGCCCTCGAACTCACAGAGATCCTCCTGCCTCTGCCTCTCAGAGTGCTGAGATCACAGGTGTGCACCATCGTGCCCAGCTGCAGCCTCCTGCTGTTAAGGAACATTAAATGCAAGTGTAAAAGTGGCATTTCCCCCCTTATGGTGCAGGAGTTCGTGTGAGTTGCATGGTGACAGCAATGACCAACAAGGACAAACAAGCCAGAGTAGAAGACTATTAACCTAATAATCCTCACACTGTCACAAGCAATCACCAGACACGAGTATCAGGAAGGACCCGATTCAAATCAGGACTGGCACAGGATTAAAAAGACCTTGCCAGTGTGCCTTGGCCCATACTTCTGTGTGTGACCCTGTAGAGACTAAGTGACTGAAATTCTCAAGTTCTAATGTAAATACAGACGACACTGGGAATTTTTTATTTTTTTATTTTTTTATTTTTTATACTTTGGTGTGGGAGTGTCAGATCCATTGGTACTGGAATTACAGACAGTTGTGAGCTGCCATGTGGGTGCTGGGAATTGAACCAGGGAGCTTTGAAAGAGCAGAGGGTGCTCTTAACCTCTAAGCCATCTCTCCAGCCCCATCAGTGGGGAATTTTCAATCATCTCTTTGGAGTTGAATTAGGTAAGGTCGTCCTGCCCGTGGCCTACCCACAGAACTGTTACATGCATGCTCTCACCCAGAAGCCGCAGGTCACCAGAACCAGCACAGCTCAGCACTTTGTGCAGTGTTTCTGACAGCCAGACCTGTGTGTACATGCAGCCTACGGATGCTCCGCCTGTGCCGTCAGACACTTGTGTCTTCCTGTGGCTTCCCTGGTAAGTCCAAAGCTTGCTGTCATGGATCGTGTGCTTTGGGACTTCGGTGCCCAATCAGAAACCCCGTGCTTACTTCAGTGAGGGTATACTTGAGAGGCACCTCATGGATCATGCGGCAGGCTTCTAAGCACAGATCCAGAACCCACAGCGAGGCATCTCTGAATCCGCAAACAACAACTGATCTCCCTGTTGTGACGCAGCTCTCCATTCCCATTGGTTTATTTGCAGCATGAGTGTGCTGGTTTGGGTGAGAACGGCCCCCAAGGGCTCATAGGTTTGACTACTGACTGCTTGGTCCCTGCTTGGAGGAACTGTTTGGGAGGGACTGGGAGGTGTGGCCTTGTTGGAGGAGGTGTGGCCTTGTTGGAGGAGGTGTGGTCTTGTTGGAGGAGGTGTGGTTTTGTTGGAGGAGGTGTGTCACTGGTGGCCGACTTTGAGGCTTCAAAGGACGTGTTCCTGTCCCGCTGTGCGTTCTGCCTCCTTTTGCCAACTGTTAGGGCCAGCACGCTTAGGCTCCGCTGTCTGTCATGGACTCTAACCCTTGGGAGCTGTAGACGCAATTAACTGTTTTCTTCCGTAAGTTGCCTTTGTCATGAAGTTTTATCAAAGCAGTAGGAAAGAAATTAAGACACTCGGTAATGTCATTTTTCTGCTCAAATGCTGCAAAACTCTACTGCCCATTCAGAAACGGAACTCCCGACCCACAATGATTTCCAGGGGCCCCCGTGACCCAGGCTTAGTTTTCAACTCCTGCCTCCTCAGCCCCCTTGTTCATCGTGCCCGTTGCGGTTACTCTTCCAAGTGGACTCTTGCATCCAGGCCTTTGCACTCCCTGTTTCCAACTTCCAGTGGCTTTGTTAGCCTCTACTTAGCTTCCAACCCAGTGTTCTTAAGGCATCTACTCAATGCCATTTTCGTATTTTTCTTTTCTTTTCTTTTTGGGGGGAAAGAGTTTGAGGCAGGTGTGTGTGTGTGTGTGTGTGTGTGTGTGTGTGTGTGTGTGTGTGTGTGTGTGTGCGCGCGCGCGCGCGCGCGCGCGCGCGCGCGTGTGTAGCCTTGGCTGTCCTGGACTTGCTTTGTAGACCAGGCTGCATTTTTGTTATATTTCTTGACCCCCAAGTAACATTAAATTTTCTCTGTCTCTCTCGAGGCCTGTAGTTTTATTATTCTCCTTAGCACTCAGCAACATTTAATATCTAGGTAGCTGTTGGTTAGCTACATGTTTCTCCATCTGTTCTGTCCACCACTGCAGCATCAAGGTTGTTTACTTCACACTCACAAAGGACTTGATGCCATTGAGAAGCTCTCAGTGGGCACTTTCTGTGCAGGCACGAGGACCTGCTGGAAATTACATCTGAGCTGGGCGTGGTGGCGCACGCCTTTAATCCCAGCACTCTGGGAGCCAGAGGCAGGCAGATCGCTGTGAGTTCGAGGCCAGCCTACTCTACAAAGTGAGTCCAGGACAGCCAAGGTTACACAGAGAAACCCTGTCTGGAAACAAAAAACAAAACAAAACAAAAAACATTACATCTGGTGACTCGCTTTCAAAGGTGCCTCCAGCTACAGCTTAGGTCCAGTTATAGCTGAATATAAAACATTAGGTTCCTGTTATGTCTCCTAGCCCAGACACACACACACACATACACAGACACACACACATACACAGACACACAAACACACACACACACACATGCTGGGCGTGCTATAATCTCAGTGCTGGAGAGGTAGAGACTGGAGGATTCTTGGCGTCTGCTAAGAGTTCCAGGTCATTGAGAGACCATATCTGAGAAGACAAGGTCTGAGAAATAACTCTGAGGTTAACCTCTGGCCTGCACATATGTGTGCACACACACACACACTCACACTCACAGGTACAGTCACCATTGCGTGTGTCACTTGGAAATTTGCTTTGCCTAGGGAATCCGTAGCATCGCCTTCACTTCAGGGAGCAGCTTTATGAAGATGTCGCTGTGATTCCTAGCTTGTTAAGTTCTCATTTTTACTTTATGTGTATGGGTGTTTAGCATGTGTGCATGTCTGTGCACCACGTGCCTGCAGTGTCTGCAGAGGACAGAAGAGGGTGTCAGACACTGGGACTGCAGTTACAGATGGTTGTGAACTATCCTGTGAGGGCTAGGAATTGAGCCTGGCACCTCTGGATGAGCAGCCAGTGTTCTCAATGGCTGGGCCATCTCTCCGGGCCCAGTTGTCATCATTTTAAAAATAGTAAGTGCCAGCTGTGTGTGCAGCACTTGTCCACTGGGTGGGGATGGATCAGCTGTGGACTGATATCTCAATCAGACTCACCATCTGTTTTTGTGTGCCCTGCCTCCTAAGAACAGTTTTTTGTTTTGGTTTGGTTTTGGTTTTGCCCCCTTTAAGTGACTGTGGAAAAGTCACAAAAGCAATAATAATTTGTGAGGTGAAATTTCCATGCAATTCCCATGTCAGTGTCTGTAGATAAATGTTATCTGGGACATGGGTGTGCTCCTACTTTTTTTTTTCTTTTTGGCCTGGTTGACTGCATGCTGTACTGCCAGACAAGCAATTGCAACAAAGAGCAGATGGTCTCTGAAACGTAAATCTGTACAATCATTTACGACAGATGTTTAGAGGTCTCTGGCTTACAGCAAGACATAGTGGGTAAATGTGACTGCCACCAAGCCTGACAATCTGAGTTCTATCCATGGGACCTTCATGTTGGAGGCAGAGAGAACTGTTCCCCACCCTTGGTCTGAACACACACACACACACACACACACACACACACACAAATACTTTTTTTTTTTCAAGACAGGGTTTCTCTATGTTATCTTGGCCATCCTGGACTCACTCTGTAGACCAGGCTGGCCTCGAACTCACAGGGATCAGCCTGCCTCTTCCTCCTGAGTGCTGGGATTAAAGGTGTGCACCACCACTCCCAGTTACAAATACTTTTTTAAAGGTGAGAAGCTGTATAGGGTTGAGGGCATACTTCCTTCAAGCCTTAGAAGCAGGAAATATGTGTTCCTTGAATTTTTGCCCCTCATCCTCTTTGAATCACCACACACACACACACACACACATACACACACAGATGTTTTACTCTAAGTGTCCATGTCTTTATCAGTTGTGGGAGGAAGATTCCGGCAACAGACCTGTGCTAACTCCTCTCACCCAGTACCGGCAGAACCTGTGGCTTAACTCCAATCAATATGAGATGGTTAATTTTGGTTGTCAACTTGACCAATCTGGAATTGACTAAGACCCAAGCTGTTGGGCACTTCTGTAAGAGATGTTCTTAGCTAGATTATTTGGAGAAGGAAAGCCCACCCTAAGTCTGGGCCAGAGTTTCTCCTACAATCCAGCATAAACAAGGCAGAAGAAAATGCTTTTTGCTGCTTTTCTTTTTCTTTTCTTTCTTTTTTCGTTTTTCTCCCTTTCTTTTTTGAGACAGCGTTTCTCTGTGCAGCCTTGGCTGTCCTGGACTCACTTTGTAGACCAGGCTGGCCTCGAGCTCACAGAGATCCACCTGCCTCTGCCTCCCGAGTGCTGGGATTAAAGGTGTGCACCACCACTGCCCAGCCTTTCTTTGGGATTCCAGCCTGAGCTGAGAACCAGCCGTTCTACAGGACTACCAGATATCCAGTCTCCCAAGCTGAATAACTATGGGATGCTCAGCCTTTCCACACAGGATAACCATTGTTCAACTACGCAGGCCCCACCCTGTGAGGCAGCTTAGTGAATGCCCTCCTAATATGTACACTTATTCTATCAGTTCTCTTCCTTTGGAGAAACCCAATACACAATAGACTCCACAGGATGTTGGGACTGTGTTCCCTAACGTTAGGCTTTACAATAGCAGACTGCAAAAGCACCATGTTGTCAGCTGACTGTGGGAGGGGACCATGCGGCAGAGGCTAGGGCAGCCTTAGTTCACAGCAGGTGAGAAGCCAGTGTCCTCCCTGTCAGTGTCCATAGTCAGAGTCATGGCCCACAGCAATTGTGACAGGAAATGTGCATTGTTACAAGCCACTGTATATGACCATTTGTCCACACAACACTAGAAAACTAATAATGCTATATAGTACAGTGCTCAAGTTGTGACTTTTTTTTAAAAAAAGATTTACTTATGTATTATGTATACACTGCTCTGCCTGCATGTACACCTGCAGGCCAGAAGAGAGCATCAGGTCATATTGTGGATGGTTGTGAGCCACCATGTGGTTGCTGGGAATTGAACTCAGGACCTCTGGAAGAGCAGTCAGTGCTCTTAACCTCTGAGCCACCTCTCCAGCCTCTTGAGTTGTCATCTAAATGCTCTACACGTCTCAGGTTCCTCTTCAAGCAGCGCGCCCTGATGACGCTGGCACCTAGGACCCTGATCCACAGTAAGGATCCCCACTGTCCTCTCTGAAGCTGCGGCTCTGCAGATGTGATGTGAGTCTCGTCACTGAGCAGAGCTAGAAAGCACCAGCGTTGAAAAGCGTTAAAAAAAAGTAGTAGCCAGGCGTGGTGGCGCATGCCTTTAATCCCAGCACTCGGGAGGCAGAGGCAGGCGGATCGCTGTGAGTTGGAAGGCCAGCCTGGTCTACAAAGCGAGTCCAGGATGGCCAAGGCTACACAGAGAAACCCTGTCTCAAAAAACCAAAAAAAAAAAAAAAAAAAAAAAGGAAGTAGTAAAGAAACCACCAGCGGAAGTGGTTGGCGACAAAGTGACCACAGAACGGTTGATAAGGAGATATTTGTGTGTCAAGCACAAGGACTTGTTGGCTAGACTATTGTTATTTGTTTGGTTTTGGTTTTGTTTTTGAGACAGAGTTTCTCTGTGTATCCTTAGCTGTCCTGGACCTGCTTTGTAGATCAGGCTGGCCTCAAACTCACAGCGATCCACCTGCCTTTGCCTCGAGAGTGCTGGGATCAAAGGTGTGCCCCACCATGCCCGGCTCTGTTTGTTTTTAGAGACAGGGTTTCTCTGTGTAGCCTTGGCTGTCCTGGACTCACTTTGTAGACCAGGCTGGCTTCAAACTAATAGAGATCCACCTGCTTCTGCCTCAGAAGTGCTGGGATTAAAGGTGTGCCCCACCACACCCGGTTTAGACTATTGTTTAATTAGAAATTCCTAGGTAGGGAGGCCCTAGCCAGTCTGAAGACTCCTGAATACTTCCCTGGGGCAGGCAGGTACACAGCAAACAAACACGTGATGGAGAGCTGGCAGAAATGGGGGGCAGATGGGGAGAAGCAGTGAGTGTGCAAGGGAGAGACGCAGAACTGGAGATGTGAGGGTGGTAGCCTGTGAGAGAGATGGATCTGAAGTCTACTTCTTTCTTTTTTTTCTGAAACAAAGTTTGACTGTGTAACAGTCCCAGCTGTTCTGGAACTTGCTATGTAGATCAAGCTGGCCTTGAACTCACATCACTCCACCTGCCTCTGCCTCCTGTGTGCTGGGATTAAAGGTATGTGCCACCACCACCTGGCGATTTGCAGTTGTTTATTTTTCCAGGTGAATTCCAAATGGCATCCTTTCAAACAAAACAAAATACAGGTGAACACGTGAATGCGAACACACACACGCACCTGTGTGACTGTTACATCAAGTCTTGCTTTCTGTGTGTTCCCAGTGCTTACAGCTTGTTCCACATCCTGAGAGTTCATTGCCTGATTATCAGGGGTCATGAACAACCCAAGAAATAAGTGCAGAGCAAACTGCAGCTTCCTTTAATTTTTTGTGGGGACCGTATCTGACAAGATCTGTTCTTGTCAAAGGCTGAGCCACAGACAGGTCAGGACCTGTGAATGTTAGTCAGGCTGCTTAGCATGGAAGAGGCCTGAGCCGGGGTGCAGCGGGAACACTTTGGAGGCGCCGGTGGCTTCAGTGCCTGTGACAGGAACGGGAAGCAGAAAAGAAGGGAATTTCTATGAGGGG